>NW_017309280.1:47683-58933 GCF_000935625.1 Nanorana parkeri | reverse complement strand
ACATAAACACTAATGTCAATTCACTAACAACAACTATCAACAAGTCTATTAATTGTCAGCACAATCATTATTTTCAGCCATGTGACGGTTATTTTCATCTCTTCTAGCCAAAAATAACTGTCGTTATTTGAAACAATTGATCTAGCCACATGTGCGTTATCAAAATGTAAATAACATTAACATCTAGTCATTTAGAAAACCTGATAAATATTTACATTTGCACACCAATCTACATATATACATAAATCCAGAGAAGTCAGTGAAAGTAGTCAATACAATAAACCTGTCCACCCCACTATCCCTTGTCAACAACTCACCTTTACAATCTTAAAATGAGGTTTAATTTCATATATATTTATTCTGGAATATTGTACCTCTGTGCTCTGAGAAACAACCTGTACAGATGTAATAGTCAATATGAAATCTATCATATGGTTTAGCCATAATGATAACACAGCATATGGATATTTGCACAAGCGTACATGTACTTACCATGGGCTCTTTTCAGGTAGAATAAACTGAAGATCAACCACATAAGGCACTTTGAACACACCATCATCTTCAGACATGAAAAATCTCTTGTGCAACAGAAGAACAGAAATGATTGTTCAATTCCCTTTTCTTTATGTGCAAAGTGGCTGTTCTGCACCTCCCTATGTATGAAGAAGACCCCGGTTTTAACATGCACTCAGCATTGCCAGAAAACACAGGCACACTGCAAGGATGCTGCTATGGATAACAAGTGTAAAATAATTTTCTCTAGCATGTATGAGCTAGTGAAACCAGCTGTGGCTGCCTTCTGCTAAATTCATTATGTGTCAATAAATGCAGAAGGATGAAGGGGGATGGGATCAGATGGTCTCAGCTTGTGCTATGGTAGCTCAGGAGGAACATTTTTTTAATTTTTTTAATTCTCAAGCTTTAAATCTTGGTAGAGCAGAAAGAATAGCACTATATATTTAACAAGGCTGGCGTGCTATAGATTTCAAGGCTATGGGAGGGAGACTGATTTTACAACCTAGCACATTAATACTGCAGGGAAGATGCGCTTGGGTTCACTTTATCTACAACATCTATCTATTATATGTACGTAAACACATTCTGAAAAATACAAAATAAATCCTGCAAAGCACAGGGCATATTTAACAACAGCAAACTGCGTTAGTAACGGAACATAAAGGCCTAACTTGTTTTGTTCCTCTGAGCATTTTAAATTAAAAATAATCACTGAATATACCCTCAACGCACCTTTTTCATCTCATACATGCTTATTTCAGTTCAATGAAAATTTGTTCCACGCTAATGGTGAAATGTATAGCTATGGAGACTATTTTGTACCCCAACTCTTGTGTCTTGGAGGCAATAGAGGTATGGTGGGCTAGATGCAGTATGCGGTCTTTTTGGGCTGGTGTGAAGGTAGTGTTCAGATCCCTCTCCCATTTGGCTACGAATTCCGGATATGATTCGGGGGGGGATATCAGCAGGGAATACAGGAGGGAAATTGCATGACGGGTGGGCAGCTCATCTTTACAGACCTGTTCAAAGGGGGTGAAAGGCCTGGTTATCCATTGGTGGTGGGGTATAGAGAGCAGGAAATGCCTCAGCTGGGTGGCACCCCAGTGGTCAAGGGGGGGATCTGTCAGATTGCTAAGTTCTGTGACCGATAGCCACCGGCCGGCAAGATGGAGGTCGCATAGTCTAAACTTATTGGCCTCGCGGAGACGACGAAAACGAGGGTTGTCAACACCAGGTGGGAAGTCTGGGTCGGCAATTACCGGAGTCAAAGGCGAGGGGAACGAAAAAGTGATCTGGAGTGTGGGTGCGATAGTGGGATGTGAGCGGGTGGAGGGCGGCAGAGGTGAAGAGAGCCAGGGGAGTCCGGCCAGGGCCGGGTTAGTATCTTCCTCCTCCATACCCACCCACTGCTTGGTTTTCCGGTGACAGCACCAATCCCAAACACGTGCAAGGTGGGTTGCCTTGTGGTATTTGGCCAGGTCCGGGAGGCCAATGCCTCCCCTATTTTTGGGAAGGGTAACTGTATAATAGCAGATCCTGGGGGGGGGAGTAGGACCATAGAAAGGCAGTGAGCATTTGACTGGAGAAAGTTTTGTAGTAGGGTAGTGTATAACCATCAGGGCCAGGGGCCTTACCCGGTTTGGCTTGCTTGAGTGCTAGATCGTATTCCTCTTGAGTGATCTGTTCTGCACCTCCCTATGTATGAAGAAGACCCCTTCTAGGGTGTCTAGGGTGTCTCTGATGGTGGGAGGGTGGGCATGCTAGACTCACTGATGTAGCGTATCAAAGTAGTACTATCATGTGAAGTAGGGGATGATCCCGACCCCGAGCTCAAATTGTATAAGGAGCGGTAGAAGCTTTGAAATTCCCTAGCCATGTCAACGGACGATGTCAATCTAGTTCCCGCGCTGGATGTAATGTGGGGTATAAAGGTAGCTTGGCGAGGGCCCCGCAGGGCCGACGCCAAGGTCCTGCCCGGCTTGTTGGAGAGCTCGTACAGAGTACGACGGCCCTTCAAGAGGCCCTGACGTACAGTAGAGATAAGGAGGCCATTGAGTTCCGTTCTGAGCGAGGCCAACTCCCGAAGGTGAATTATCGCTAAGGATTTTTTATGTGCGGCTTCTAAGGTGTGTAGTCTGGCGAACAGCTGGGCTACCCTAACAGTCCTTTCCCGCTTGTTTCGGGCTCCATGTCTGATCAAGACTCCCCTGACAACGCATTTGTGTGCTTCCCACACCACCGAGGGTGCTGAAGACGGAGAGCAGTTCTCTGAAAAGTAGGAGGGGATGGTGGATTCGAGCTCGGATCGGATCTCCGGATCCTGCAACAGCGATTCGTTCAGACGCCAAGAGGGGCATCTGGGGACAAAAGGGAGGAGTTCCAAGGCCATGTGAACCGGGGCATGGTCTGAGAGTAAGATATCACCAATCGATGTATTTAGGACATGGGGGAGGTCCCTATGTCGAAGGAAGAAGTAATCCAGGTGGGAATATGTGTTGTGGGCCGAGGAGTAAAACGTGAAGTCTTTGACTTGGGGGTGCATGATACGCCAGACATCTGTTAGTTGGAGGAGGTGCAGCTCAGACTTGAGTTTTCGGAGGTAAGAATAGGGAAGGTGGGATGCTGTTCTCGACACATCCAAGAGGGGGTCAATTGCAAAGTTAAAGTCTCCCCCAACGATCAACAAACCTTCCTCAAACTCAAGCATGAGCGGCAGCGTGCGTTGTAGGAATGAGACTTGGTCTGAGTTAGGGAGGTACAAATTAACCAGGGTGACCAGGGTGTCGCCCACAAGACCCTTTACGAACAAAAACTTACCCTCCGGGTCACATTTGAGGTCTCTAAACGTCCATGCCACTGACCTGGATAAGAGAATACTCACCCCCCTGGACCTGGCAATGGGGGACGGACAGTGGTAAGCGGTCGGGAAATCTCTATTTCTGAGTGTGGGAGATGTGTCCGATTTAAAGTGTGTCTCCTGAAGAAAAGCCACGTGCGTACCCGCTTTCTTCAGATCCACCAGGAGTCTGGACCTCTTCTCGGGGATGCCAAGCCCTTTGACATTAAAAGTGGTGAGACGTAGCGGGCCCATATCTGCTAGGGTGGAGGTGGCCTGAGGGGAAGAGAAAACTGGGGGTCAGGAAGAGGGGAGGAGAGGAGAAGCAGAGGGGGGGGGGAGAGGGAGGGAAGGGGGGAGAGGGGGAATCTACAGTAGGTTCGTAGACAGGAAAAGAGGCGGGGCAAATAGGCAGATAGGTAGCGTGAAGCAAGGAGAACGAGGTCAGGTGAGGGCACCTAGACCAAGGTGGGGGGTTCTACAGTAGGCTTGGAGCCTAAGCAATAGCGGAATTGTACCCTCCGATCCAGGGTTGGGAGGGTACCACCTATTGGGGAAAGGTGGAATGGACTAAGCAAGTGAGGAGAACTTCGGGGAGGTGCAACCACTTGTGCAGGACAAGTAAAAGTGAACAAATCGATAACATAACAGTATAATCTTAAAACCCAAGGAGCAATCGATTGCACAGGATGAGTCATTGCTCAGCCCGGCAATGCCCTTCGCCCATCTCCGCGGCACTCCAACCCCGCCCCCAGCAGGGGGCAAAGAGAGCAGAGTGCACCAAAGAGGAAGAAGCAAATGGGGGGACACACGGCGCGGAAATACAATAGTGAGGTGACATGGTCCCTTTTGGTAAGTAGCTGCGGGGGGGAGGTATGGGGCCGTGATAGCAGCGAAGGATACAGCGGGCAGTTCAGGGTTCCCGGCCCACCAGAGGCAGTGCCGGCGGCTCCCTTGGCGTTGGTCGGTGTTGGCTTCTGGCTCTACGGAGGGTCCTTGGAGGGAGTGGAGCCGTCTCTGATGATTCGTCCGGGAATTCCAGCCAGTTAGGAACGTCCACAGGGTCCACCGCTAGGAAGAGGAACAGAGCCGGAAGTTGATCAGGTGAGTGTAGCTGGAAGGAAGAGTCGTCTCATCGCACTCTTAGGTGGAATGGGTGTCCCCAATGGTAAGTGGCCGATGCAGAGCGGATGAGATCCAGCAGGGGCCGGACCGCGCGTCACATGCGTAGAGTATGGCGGGAGAGGTCTGGCATGATTCTGATGGTGGCACCGTCAAAGTCAGAGGGCCCATGTCGCCATGTCTGTCTGATGATTTCTTCCTTGACTGCAAAAAAATGAACCCTACATAGGACATCTCTAGGGAGGGCGTGCACTGAGGGAGGGCGTGCACTGGTGACCCTATGGACCCGATCAAGCTCCAGGGCCGCATCATGAGGTTTACCCAGGAGGGCATTGAGGATCGCAGCCACAGTGTCTCTGAGGTGGATGCCCGTCGTAGCCTCTGGTATGCCCCGCAGGCGCAGGTTATTCCTGCGGTTCCGATTTTCGGAATCATCCAGGCGCAGGTGCATAGATAGCAGTCGGGTGTTCGTCAGTCGCGCGTCCGCTTCTAGGGCATCCATTCTGGCTGACAAAGAAGTTGTGGCAGTCTCCACTGATGTGACAGGGCTATCTACCTCCGTGATACGGTGAGTGAGGTCATGGATTTCCTTTGTCAGGGCTGCTACAATGGAAGCTGCCATGTTGTCTAGATCACTCTTGGTGGGTAGATGCAGCAGCAAGCTGCTTAGGCCGCCCCCATCCTGGACGTCTAGGCCCGGCATGTGTGGGACCGTTGAGAGGCCGGGCGGGGACTCCGTCCGCGGCGTGTCCGGGAATAGGGTCGAGGGCAGAGGGCCATCATAATCGCGGGACTCCCCAAGGTCAGCCGATGAGGGCAATGTGCCGTGGCCCGATGTATAGCTATTGAGCAAGTAGTATCAGGTGTTAAAATAAAACTCTGAGCAAACATTTTGTGTGGCTTTTTGGATAAAGTGGCGGAAAGCAAGAACCTCCATCACATGGAGAATCTTATTACTGTTTATAAATTTCCCCTCAATTCCCATCCGGGAGACTGTCATCATCAGGACAGTAAATAAGGGGGAAATACCCTGATTACATTTATTTACACACACTTTTATTGTTGTTTGATACTCACTGAGTAGTATGGATGAATCTGCCTGGGTCACATTAACCTAGGGTTTGGCGAGACTTTTTTTGACAAATTCAACAAAGGGGCGGAGCTAGTTGTGACATCACATGAATTGTTCCGCCCATTTGCTTACAATTGGGAGCAGAGCTGTCAATGATAGTAGATCTGTTCCCGAATGCTATGTGGATTCGTAAACAGAGCTATCATAATAACTCATTCTGATAGCTCTGCTTCTGAATAGCATTCTACTATCATTGACAGCTCTGCTCCTGAATGTCAACAAATGGGCAGAACAAGTCCGTGATGTCAAGACTCGCTCCACCCTTTTGTTGACATACGGGTCAGACCTGTTATGAAAGGGGGCACCCAGAATCAGATAAGCCACCCATTCCCACAGACCCCAACAACCACCCAGTCAAAGTTGTTGGGAAGAGGTCCTTGTCCTCATCGTCATGGGGACAACGTGCTTTTCCAGGGGCTCCCCATCTTGAGGGCATGCGGCCTGGCATGGTGCAGGAGAGGGGGTGCACGTTCGTTCCCCCCATTACTGCTTTGCCAGGCTGCTGCTTGGACCCCACTCATTTATCTTTTGGCATTGGGGTCCCCCTAAGCTTGGAGTGGTTTACAACACACACAGGGAACAAATGTCGCCACACTCCAGAAGGAAGGTCAGCACCGACTCAGATCTACAGGCGAGTGATATACACAAAAAAATATATATTTTCATTAATATTTAGGGTACTTGAATGAAACTCCTGAGTTTAGTGTCACTTTAATGGCCACTTGTTTTCAGAAATCATAATGGATGGCCTAACCGCCTGAGGTAGTCCCTCGTACACCAAGCAGTCAAACAATACATTATAATGCTCTGTCTAGAACAAGGACCTTCATGGCAAGATTACCCAGCATTATTTTAATAAAAGCTACAGATTTAAAATTATTACATGAACATGTTAAAGCTCATATGATATTTTATTGATTGAGTTTATGTAAACTCTAAATAGATTGTAATGTGTGTGTTGTGACTATTTTGCATGTACTTACCATTAGATTGCAGATTTTGTACATGAAAAAAACATGGAAAAATATCATGCAAAAAATTGAATATCAAGACAACAGTACAATGTGTTGGCTAATATATGTGAATAACAGTTCTTTAGCTGAAAATACTGATACCGTGCATTTTATGCTTAGTAGAACATTGTGGCTTACTTGACTGAACACTGTCAATCAAATGCTGATGTTCGAATTTATACCTTGTGCAGCAGAGTACGCAGTAATTTGAATCCTGACAAGCAGACTATATTTGATACACATCTAACATTTCTCATGAGTATTGACAGGGTGGTACAAGTTGACATGGAGTCAAGCTACCTAAATTTAAATGGAAATTGACAAGGTCACAGAACATATATTAGTGGCTTTTGTCAGTCTCCTTCTGGCCTCTACATCAGCACCATCTGCACTGGATCACATATAACCAATGACATGAATATGGCTTTTATGCAAAAAATAGTGCCCTGGGGAATATTTTACAACCAATTTTACATCTTATTTCCTCCATGATGCTCATCTTTCAAGTACATTAAAGCACTCAACCAGGTAAACTGTACTACATGGTCTGAGTGGCTAAATGGCTGCCCATTTTAAATTTGTTTCTCAACAATTTGTATCGGGGAGGGTGTTAACAGCGATATTTCCGTGTTTGCGGATGACACCAAAATTGGGAGGGTAATAGACACGGACTTAGACATTATAACATTACAGGAGGACCTGGATAAAATAGGGGAGTGGGCATTAATGTGGCAGATGAGGTTTAATGTCGATAAATGCAAAGTAATGCACTTTGGAATTAAAAATAAACAAATGGGTTATACAATTATGGGTATGCCGCTAGGGAAGTCAGAAATGGAGAAGGATTTGGGGGTCATTGTAGACCACAAACTGAAAGGTAGTTTGCAGTGCCAGGCTGCTGTAAACAAAGCTAGCAGGGTCTTGTCCTGTATTAAAAAGGGGATGTATTGCAGGGACAAGTCTATAATTTTGCCACTTTATAGATCATTGGTTCGACCTCATCTGGAGTACGCGGTCCAGTTCTGGTCACCAGTACTAAGAAAAGATGTCCTTGAGTTGGAAAAAGTCCAGCGGAGGGCAACCAAACTAATTAGGGGTATGGAGGACCAGAGCTACGAGACAAGGCTACTAAATTTAAACATGTTCACATTGGAGGTGAGGAGATTGAGGGGGGATATGATCTCCATGTACAACATTAGCGATAAACTGTTTAAAATTAACTCCATTACAAAAACTAGAGGCCACCACCTAAAATTGGTGGAAAAAAAATTCCAGCACAAGGGGCGAAGGGGGTTCTTCACAGTAAGATCAGTTAGGGTCTGGAACTCACTGCCACAGACAGTGATTTCAGCAAATAATGTGGAATTGTTCAAGAAACTTTTGGACGATTTCTTAAGGGACCGTAATATACAGGGGTACAGGTACTCCTAGAATGAGATCCTAATAGGTTGGACTTGATGGACTAATGTCTTTATTCAACCTCAAATACTATGTAACTATGTAACTATATGTGAATATACAAAAGAAAACAAGGGTGCCTCTAAGAGTATCAGTATATCCACAATTGTATCCATATAGGTGAGATATTATTGGCTCATGTTGTTAAATGTTCGAAGAAACACATATGTGTAGACCGGCAAACAGACTTATAAAAGTACACAGCAACTCCAACACAAAGTGTGGATCAGGATCTTCTTACTAGAGCAAAGTTTCTTCAGAATATGGTTCACCTTTTGCTGCCTACAACAATGAAAGGTCACACATGTGCCTTACCTGGCACGTGTCCTCAACCTGGTGGTGCAGCAATTCATAGTTTAGTACCATGACTGCCATTATGTCCTGCGACAGGTCCAAAGAGTGTGAAGCCACTTCAGGTTATCATACTTAGTCAGTTGGTATGCAGCTTGTGTTGCAGCAGCTTTTTGGGTATGCAAACACTCACTAATATACGATACACCCATGTGCTAGAACTCAACTTTGGCCATGCTGCAGCAGCTGCACCTGCAGCAGTGGGTCTTCAACAAGTATTTGTGTGAGTATGGGACGAGGATAAGCTCTAGGAATCTAGGGAGTACAAGGAGGAGGAGGATTGGGGTGGGCGATGGGGAGGACATGGGGCAGGCTTCCAGAGGTACATTTCACCCCTCCTAAAACACAGAAGTCAGAGCTGGGTGAGATTGCTGAGTACACCACCAGGCCTCAAAATTTCCACTCGCCCCCTCGCAATTGGCGAGTGAAAATTGCGTGGGGGCGAGTGGAACCTCATCGAGGAGCGCCGCCGGCGGGACCAGCGATGGGACACTACCGCCGCGGCGATTGCTTACTTCTGTTCTCTCTTCTCATCTGCCGCTACAGCTACAGAGCGGCCGACAAGGAGAAGAGAGGATACAAGCAAACGATCGCCGTGGCGGTAGTGTCCCATCTCTGGTCCCACCGGCGGCGCTCCTCGATGACATCCGCTGTCTTCTGCAGCTTCCTCCGCCCACCTCAGCTGCCAGGCTGGGAGGAAGACTGCAGAGACGGTGAGACCGGCCATCCAGAAAGTTAGCAGGGAAAAGAAGGTACATGGAGGATCTCTGCACCGACCTCCCCCCCAACCCCCCCACCACCACCACCAGGAGAGAGAAGAGGCACCTGAATACCAGCTAAGTGCACTGTAAGTCCCTTTTCTTTCTTCCTTACACTGTGCGTCACACTGACCTCCATGCTGTGCGTCACTGACCTCTGCGTGGCGTGCGTCATCTGATGTCTGCGCAGTGTGCGTCACTCTGACCTCTGCGCGGTGTGCGTCACTCTGACCTCTGCGCGGTGTGCGTCACTCTGACCTCTGTGCGGTGTGCGTCACTCTGACCTCTGCGCGGTGTGCGTCACTCTGACCTCTGCACTGTGCGTCACACTGACCCTGCACAGTGCGTCCTACTGACCCTGCGCTGTGCGTCACTCTGACCTCTGCGCTATGCGTCACTCTGCGCTGTGCGTCACTCTGACCTCTGCGCTGTGCGTCACTCTGACCTCTGCGCTTTGCGTCACGCTGACATCTGCGCTGTGCGTCACTCTGACCTCTGCGCTGTGCGTCACGCTGACATCTGCGCTGTGCGTCACGCTGACCTCTGCGCTGTGCGTTACATTACTGACCTGGCGGAGTTAAGTCCGGGGCAGGGTAGGGGTTAGGTCGGGGCAACTGGTGGCGAGTAACTTTTAGGCCTGGCTAGTAGCTCAGGACATGAAATTTTGAGCCCTGCACCACTGTCCTCAGAGACACCAAGGGTTTAAAGTGCATCTGTGTTGCATTAGCTCATTCATAGCCTGGGAATTCAGGTCACAAAGCTGAAGGACCATTACTAGCAGGCAACTCCTTTTGACTCTCGGATACAAAGAGAAAATGGCAGGTCTTTATCTGCCATACCATGGCAGATATGCCATACCTGCCATGCAATGCCCCCTTTAAAGGCCAGCTGTGAAATAACTTCTTAACTGCCTTTCCAGAAAGTGGCAGCATCCTTTTTTATGGGCAATATGCTTTTAATCCTCAGGTTTCTAAAAGGAGGAACAGTAGTGGCAGCCAAAGTGATGCTTTAAAGTTGTTCTTTAGTGTAAAGGAAACAGATCCTGGAAATCATGTTATTCTGTATTTTAGAGAATTATGTTGGATAGTGTGCTGACCTTCACATGAAAATTGATCCCTATGTCATGCATAGGTGTCCAGACGGGACTACTGGCTGGAGCTAGTCAAGTACGCATATAAACTGTTGGCTTGTCCTGTGGCCAGTGTGCTGTCAGAGAGGGCATTCAGTTCAGCCGGCAGTTTTGGGATAGAGAAACAATCTGCCTGTCCCTTGCCACAGTTTACTGGCTCCCTTTTAGGGCCGGTTCACACCACAAACTCCGCGTTCCAGTGCATTCGGTTTCTGAAAGGCACTCGAATGCAAGTCGGCTGGCTCCCTGCATTCAGGGGCAGAAGGGGGCATAGTGGTGCATTGAAGTCAATGGCACTGCAGCCACGCCCCCGTCTGCAGTGTGATCACCCGCACCCGGAATGCAGGCACATTGCGTTCCCGTCCAGTGCGTTCTGCAAAAATAGTGCTTGCAGTATTTTTGCAGAATGCACTGGACCGGAATGAAGCACTAATGTGCCTGCATTCCGGGTGCCGGAAATCACACTGCGGGCGGGGGGCATGGCTGCAGACAGTGCCATTGACTCAGGGCCGGCCTTAGGCCTTTAGGCGCCCTGTGCGAGAAAGCTTTACAGCGCCCCTCAGTGACCACACCCCTCAGTGGCCACACCCTTTAGTGGCCACACCCCCAGTAACCACACCCATTTATTACCCATATTTTTGGTAAAATATAAAAAGCGGGGTCACGTCGGGTAAATAGACACCAAACATGTCATGCTTTAAAATTGCGCGCACCCGCAAAATCGCAAAAAATTATCATGCCCAAAATTGACCATAGGTGACGCTTTAAAAGCTTTTACCGCTCATCAGTTTAGTGTTATCAGTGATTGATAGCCCTACAATTATTGCTCTCATTCGAGAGCTCATTCGACGTTCGCGACGATATGTAACATGTGCGGCGTAATGGGCGAAATCGTCGTTTTCACACGTATGCGCACCCGACGCCTGTTTGCATGC
>NW_017309280.1:32617-47624 GCF_000935625.1 Nanorana parkeri | reverse complement strand
TGGGCGGACGAGGGAGCGCTGTCATATCGGATGGCCAGCGCCCAGCGGTGAGGGGGAGAGAAGCCGCCCCCAGGACGAGATGTGTCGGCCGCACAGCGCCCTTGTTGCCATGGCGCCCTGTGCGGCCGCACTGCTCGCACACCCCTAAGGCCGGCCCTGACGGCCCTCAATGATTGACTTCAATGCACCACTATGCCCCCTTCCGCACCTGAACGTAGGGAGCCGGCCGGCTTGCTTTCCAGTGCCTTCCAGAGGCCGATTGCACTGGAACGCGGAGTTTGTGGTGTGAACCAGCCCTTTGTCATATTAGTCAGTCCTGGATCAGAAATGAGTACAGAACCACTGCCGCTGATGCAAAAAAAAAATTCTTGGAATCTGGTCCTCAAAACATTATTATACCATCTCTTGGCACAGCATCGCCATCGCTTGGCACCGCTGCTAGCCTGCCACCATCCTCTGTTACCATTACCAGCTCCTTCCACCACTGCTAACCTGACAATGGCTTGAGTGCAGAGGGTTAAAAGACTCTCAGCAGATGCCGTACCCTGAAGGACCCCGACATCAGGGTCATATTTTACTAGATAGCATAGATTTTTCAAGTCAACAGAGCACTCATTTTACCAACACAACACTGGCATTGGGAACGCTGTTAAACACACAGATAAGCAGGGTTAGGGTCCGTTCACACATGAAAATGCCGCCAGAGTCGAACTCTGTAGAAATGATTACATTCACTTCCCTCTGGATCACGCACTGAGCAGCACATAGCTAGTCCTCGTTAGTATAGTGGTAAGTATCCCCGCCTGTCACGTGGGAGACCGGGGTTCGATTCCCCGACGGGGAGGCTACATTTTTTTTTAGAGGCATTTAAATCTAGAAAAACCATTACTGTTCAATGTAATCATTGCATACTTGTCTGAATATGTAAATGTGACTCACAACTATTATCTTCAATACGTGTGTTAACATTGTGTTTACTCATGCAAAGGAAATTATAAGGTATCCACATGAAGTACGAAGCATAAGAACATTAGATATTACAGTCCATAGTGTGGTACAGGTTTTTTTTTTTTTCCTTTCTATATTTGGAGTTGCTTAACAAGTGGCCGGTTAGCTCAGTTGGTTAGAGCGTGGTGCTAATAACGCCAAGGTCGCGGGTTCGATCCCCGTACGGGCCATAATTTTTTTTTTGGGAGTGTTTCTTTTACATTAAGTGTTGAAACAGTTGTTATTTGCTGTTGTGATGTTCATATGCAATACATTGCTTTTCGTACAAAACCTATTAAAGTTCGCTGCACCAAAATATCATTTATTTAAAACACAATTTTAATAGTTACAAATGCTTTGAAACACTTTTGATTTGATGCAGGATATGTATTGCATGTTGATAAGAGATAAAAAGGAATTGGACTCCTAATCAGGAAATAAAATCCAGATCTCTCATGTGAAAAGGAAGGACACTTACTACCAGAGTAAGAAGTTATGTTATACAGGTAAAAAGCAAGATTATATTATCTGCGTGTTGAAAATGTAGCCTCCCCGTCGGGGAATCGAACCCCGGTCTCCCGCGTGACAGGCGGGGATACTTACCACTATACTAACGAGGACTAGCTATGGTCATCAGAAAGTGGCAGTACAATAGAAATACGTCTCCTTGTAAATGCACTGTAATGTGTTTATGGAGTGACAAAACCACAAATTGATATTTGTTTTGCCTACAGAGATAGCACTATGCCAGGTTGTGACAGCTTCTATGGAATGTTGCCACCTTCTGGAATATGTTACAAACTGCAAGAAATGATTACTCCAGCATTAGTCATCCTAAAAGATCCTAAAACTGAAAAAAGAAAAAGTAAAAAAAAAAAAGAATTAAAGTTTAATAACATAATAAAAAATATGTAAATCCCCCAGTCTTGAACCCGACAGTTGTGTTCGGCCCATTATTACCTAGTTGTATTGGGCCAAAGACCCCCAATTACAACTACCAAAAACTCACTTTTTTGGAAGGATTGTTGCACATTTTTATACATTTTTCTTAAAACTTATGAGAAAAGAACAAGCCTGGTGGAATGATAAATCTTAACACAGCAAATTCTTATTACTATTTAGCAAACTGTTGGCTGTGTTTAATTTAATTAATCTTGTTCATTTTACACCCATCCTTAAACACCAGTCAGATTTAAACCTACAATGGAAAAAGGGTTAAACTAATTGGTGACTGTGTGGAAAGAATAACAGTTTCTGTAACTGATACTGGTACATTAGGCACCAATCACACATCAATGGCATATACGATAGTTTATTTTTTTCTTGCATTACTGAAAGTTTCTGTAAGAAAGCCATCACAATATGCCAAAGATGTCAACAAGTTTCTTCCTTTGATATATATTTTTTATATTGATATATTAATGAGTAGACTGTGTTAAAATGTTACTGCTTATTTCATTCACATAAGGGACATTGATAATTGATCTCTCTTGGATAATTAGTCCAAGAGACATAATTATATTTGCACATACTGTATATCTAAAAAAAAAAAAAAAAAGCTAAATTATACATATTATCCTTTGTTAAGAGTCTTAAATTCAGGGTTGGCAGCGGCCTGATATATCCTTTCCACACAAGCATACAAGTAGCCATACAACATTGGGAATTAAATTAAAAGAGAGACTCAGAAACTAGAGTTTTTGCAAATGTATTTGCAATCAGAAATAATATTTAATGCTGTTTTTTTTTTACTAATACCTACCTTCTGATGTGGTAACATTATGGACAACTTTGAAAATGGTTGGTAATGCTGACATGCTGTATTTTCTCTCTATGATGCACAATGCATATGTTACAATTATTATTGGTTATTAAACAAATTTTAATGATAAAAACGCACAACTGTATTGTACTTAAAGAAGTCGGTAGTAAAAAGGCATGTCGAAAACAATGGACCGAGACCACACAGGGGCAGTGGACGCTGATGCACATCTTTTCAGACTTCCGCTGCTAGAGGATTTGACATCCCATTGTTTTCTACATGCCTTTTTACTACCTACTTCTTGTAAGTACAATACAGTTGTGCGTTTTTATCATTAAAATTTGTTTTACACTATGGAGACGCTCCTTTTTGTTTTTTGTCTCTCAGTATTTAGGGTTGGTTAAATGTCTAAGCTTTACAGTGTAACTAAAGACAAAACCTTGTTTGTTTGTTTTTTGTTGATTAGGGGAGGGTTATTACCCCTATCAGTTTTATTTTTTGCTTTTTGTGTTTATTTGGGTAGATTTCCCTTCACTTCATTCTTTCCCAACAGGAAATGAGAGGAAATCTTGCCGAAGTGAAGGAGATCCCATCTTAGACAGTTGACACCAGAACTTTTGTACCCATTGGAAAATGTCCCTTCTTCACTTTAATCAAATCTAAAAAAGTGTTGGCTTTAGGTGTACAGTGACATTTTTATGAAAGTTATGTATTTAGTATTGGTATTTTATATAGCGCTGATTTACGTAGTACTTAACATAGAGCACATTTACACCAGTCAGTCTATGGTCTCATAATTATCTTATGTCTACAATAATGTTTCACCAATGTTAACAGGTGTCCTTGGCCACCATTCTTACAATCAGACAAATACATTTTATTTCCTAGGATTTGGTGAACAAAGCACACCAATCTTTCTGCTCTTTGCACTGTTTCTGTCTATGTATTTGGTCACTGTTTTTGGAAATCTCGGAATTATAGTGCTTATATTGACAAATGACCATCTTCAGAGCCCCATGTACTTCTTCCTTTCTAACCTAGCATTCATTGATCTTTGGTACTCCTCAGGTATTACACCAAAAATGCTGACTGACTTGGTTTCAGCAGAAAAGAGTATATCTTACCTTGGATGTGCTTGCCAATTGTATTTTTTTGTTGCCCTTGGAAGTACAGAGAGTTTTCTTCTTGCGGCAATGGCAATCGATCGCTATGTAGCAATATGTAATCCACTTCTCTATCTAAGGAATATGACTAAAGGAAAATGTCTTAAGCTATTGAGTGGATCTTACATTGGTGGCTTTCTTCATTCTTTAATACAGACAGGCTGCGTATTTCGCCTTTCATTTTGTGGCTCTCACCAAATTGATCATTTCTTTTGTGACATTCCACCATTGCTAAAGCTCTCCTGTACAGATACTTCTACAAATGAGCTTATTCTGTCAACATTTGCATCCCTTGTATCAGTTGTCTCTATTATTGTCATATTTATCTCCTATGCTTCTATTTTACGTGCTGTTTTTAGAAGTTGTTCTGTACAGGGAAGACGCAAAGCTTTCTCCACCTGTGGCTCTCATTTTATTTGCGTTATTCTTTTCTACAGCACAATCCTCTTTATGTATCTTAGACCAAGCTCAATATATTCTTTACAACAAGACAAGATCATCTCAGTAGTGTACACATTGGTTATCCCAATGCTGAATCCTCTTATCTACAGTTTCCGAAATCGAGAAATGAAGCTTGCACTGAGGCATTGTAAAAAAACTTTTAGAAATGATTCGTTTTAGGGAGAGGTGTGCTTATTCTACATGCTTCTTCAACATTAATTTTATGCGAGCATCAAGCCTAAAATGAGTATTAAGATCTGAATTGCGCCTTGTTTTACAGTTTTGAAAAAAATATGGGGGGGCAGGGCCTGGATGGGAAGATGCTAAACAGCACAGCTACAGCTTTCACCCCACATCCTGTTGTCCTGCCTCTTAATCTACCTCAGGTCATCCAGCACTACAGCACCACCGCGTTCTGACAGCATGGTGAATATCAGGCAAGGCAAGTTTAAAAAGCTTGTCTGCTTCCCATGCACCCAAGAAGGCTCCAACACGAGGCCCTGAAGTTTTTCTGTGTGATGACGCGTGAGGCATGACCCAGTTGAGTAAGCAATCCTGTTCCCTGAAGTCTGACCTCTGTCCTAGATGGTCTGAGGGAAACACACCAGCACCCTGAGAAGCCCTCTGGCCACATGCGCAGAAACTACTCTCTCACAAATTTGGAGGCTGTACGACATCCCTGACCACCAAGATGGACACATTTCAAATAAAACTTTTATTTTTACAACGTGACGTGCAGAAGCTGTGAGGCCGGACAATGATAACCAAGGACGGAGTAGGTACTTAAGATTTAGTGTACCCTATCCCAAATGTCATACAGTCCCATGTCAAACCTATAAGCTAAGCTGGATAATTTAGAGAACCTGCCCCACTGGAAAACTGGACAGAGAGGCAGAATCCTGAATGATTGCTTGAAATGTGGCTCAAGGATGCCCTGAATAACCTGATGCTGTTATCAGGCTTCATAATTAACAGAGTACACCATACACCTCCTAGGCCTTCTTTTCCTGGAGCTAATTCCAGGTCTATGATTGCCATTGGTCATGAGGGGACAGCCATCTTGTTCACATTTCAAATTTCACATTTGGCAGGGGGCATTGGCACTTTTACTATGTCTATTTTAATCAAAGTGTCTATTTTAAGTGTCAGGGCACTTAAAAGGTAGCATATAATGATTTCATCGTCTCATCATCACTTTTCTTCTTCCACACAGGTATTTCAATTTAATTTCTGCTCTACCCTGTATGAACATCTATCTGCTGCTACAAACCTCTTTCATAGAATTTAGATTTAATTTCTGCTCCACCCCATATGGACTTCTATCTGCTGCTAAAACCCTCTTCCAAGGTATTCAGATCCCATTTCTGCTCCACCCTGTATGAACTTCTATTTGATACTACAACCCTCTGTTGTGGCATTCAGATTTGATCTGCAGCTGTAAATTTGATGTCTATAGTATTGATATATACTCACTTTCCTGTTTTGTTTGTTTAAAAGGCCTATGCCTGTCTTGCTTGCATGCCTGTGTGAGAAGTTTGCTCATTCATCCCATGCGCCTTTTATCATGTCCTAATTTATTAATTGGCAGACATTCCCCCACCCATTAGTCCTATACATTTAGATGTGCTCTTGGGGGAAGGCAGGTAGCATTGTCACTTTTGTCTATTTAAATCAAAGTGTCTATTTTAATACAAGTGTCACGGCACTTAGATAAGGCACTTGAACAAGGCAGAAACATATACTAAGAGTCCTCCTGACAGACTGCAGGTGATCCTGTTTTCCCTGTCCACTTCTCTTAGTTCTAAACCTGATTACTACTCTCCATCCATCTCAACCATTGCTTCTCAAGATTGTGTCTTCTCTTCTTAAACATTCTTTCCTTTACCCCACAGTTGATATATTTCACCCTCTCTCATGACTACCCCCTTTTACTGGTCTTACCACCTCCTGCTCATTCTGAACCCACTTGTTAGGGTTACCGCCAGAACATTGGGGCATGTGTGCTCATATAAAACTCGGTCTCATCTCACTTCACTCACCCTTCTGCTTCTCCTTACTTACTACTCCGTACTTTTAGGGATATTTCTCCCAATCCTGGCCCTCTGTTTTCTAATATTCACCCCCCCCCTAACCAGCCCTGCCTTTCCTCTGGCAGCAACTACAATCCACACACCCTAATTTCGTTTCCCCTGATTTCTAGAACCTCTCTTCTTTTGAGCTCTCTGGAATGCCTGCTCTGTCTGTAAAAAACTCACTGCTATCCACGCAATCCACACACCGTAATTTCTACTCCCCTGCTTCCTAGAACTAGTCCCCCCTTCTTATGTGCCGTGTGGAATGCCTGCTCTCTCTGTAAAAAGCACTGCTGTACATGATCTTTTTATTTCTAATTCCTTTAATATGCTTGCTGAAATTTGGCTTCAGGAATTTCATTCTGCCTTTCCTGTTGCCCTCTCCCATGGTGGCCTTCGCCTCTCTCTCTCTCTATCCCTCTCCTATGTAGAAGCCCACAGTATTCACCTATTTTCTCCACTTTCCCTGAGGATTGCTTTAATTTATCGGCTTACTGGACCAGTATATTGCTTTCTTGATTACTTTTCTGCCTGGCTACCCAACTTTCTCTCCTCTGAATTACCCACCATCATTATTGGTGACTTTAACATTGCTATTAACGTTAACACCCTGGCTGCCACGCAACTTCTCAACTCAATATCTTCTTTTAACCTAACACAATGGACACACATTCTTACTCACTCTGATGGCAATATGCTAGACCTTGTGTCCTCTAGCCTATGCACTCTTTGCAACTTCTCCAACACCCCTTTTTCTCTCTCAAACCACAACCTTGTCAGTATTGTGCTCACCCTGTCACCAACCTTCAATATTTCCCTCTCTATGGGCATCTTCCCCTCCTCTCTAAAACCTGCACCAGTCACCCCATCCCAAAAACCTCCTCGACCCCTTACAGTCCGGCTTTCACCCCCAACACTTAATTGAGACTGCCCTTAGTTATGAAACTCCCTATTGACTTACTAACTGCTAAAAAAAACAATGGCCACTACTCCTTACTCTTGTTATTAGACCTTTCTGGTGCTCTTGACATAGTTGACCACCAGCCTCAAAAAACTCATGGTTCTCCTCCTACCTATCTAAGCACTCCTTTATTTCACCCAAAATCTGACCCCTTCTCTTCACTATCTGCACATCCTTCCTTGGTCAGTTGGTAACCTTGCATAGCTTCAAATACCATCTCTACGCCGATAACACTCAAATATATCTCTCCACTGCACAACTCACTCCTTAAGTGTCCTTGTGTGTCACAAATTTTCTAACTGACATGTCAGTATGGATGTCACAACTCTTCTTAAAACTCATTCTGTCAAAAAGTGAGTTCATGATATTTCCTTCCCCCATGCTTCTCCCCCCAACTTTTCCATCAAAATTGATATTGCAACTTGTTCCATGTGGGCCAATAGTGACACCACCCAAATCTAAAGCAGACAAAGCCCACACTCCTTTAACAGTTTGTATTAAAAACAGAGATGTTAGTACCATATACAGTATTTGCAGCAAATCTATGTGAAAGCTGCACTGCCCCGTCAAGGTACATCTGTATAGTGTGGTTCCTAACCTAACAAAACTACCATCCTTGGACATACACAGGTATATGCAGATTAGAGGCAGATATGCCTGGAGGGAACCCAATTCCTCCATAAAGGTGCAGAGGAACATTATAGCATAAAGCAGTTGAAGACCCCCAGTATGTCCTAGCAAACAATAACTAACTTTTTAAAGCAAGTTGCATATTTTTAGCACACCTAACAGCCAGTCAAAAAAAAAAAACAATTCAACACTTACAGGGTTATTCACAAAGCTGCCGAAGGCAGCCGAGTGAATAACCCACCCGAAGTTCGGCTATTCACTTCAGGTTTGTACGGCTGATTTCAGCCGTACATCGGCTGAAAACAGCCGTACATCGGCTGGCTGCAGTCGCACTTTGGTCAGCTGAACATGCTCTGCTTTATGCTATTGTTTTCCATTTATAATAAATGGAAAACAATAGCATAAATATTTTAGCGGTCCTGGTGATAGTAACTAATGTTCAACATCTTGTATTGCCCAAAATAAAAGTAGCAGAGTGGGCAGCCAAAAGCTGCACTGCACAAACCTAAAGCAGCACTCCTTAAACACTATGGGTGAATTTATGAAAAATGTAGCTGGCAGAATCTGGAGCAATTGTCTGTTCAGTTAAACTTTGAAAATTAAAGATAGAAGTTGATTGGTTGCCATGGCAAACGGCTCAGGATTCTGTCTGCTATTGAAAAATGTTCATCTATGTATTAAAAACATAGGCATGCGTAGCATATATTTTCAGCAAATCTATGTGGAAGCTACACTGCCCTATCAAGGATCTCTTTATAGTGTGGTCCCTAATCTGACACAACTCCCATTCTGGGACCTACACAGCAATGAATGGGCAGGTATGCCTTGTGGTAACCTGGGTAAAGGCATCCGTGGTGGAGGACAGGTCACATCCAGTGCCCTGGACAGTGAAAAATTGACCACCAGCAGCAGGGCTCAAGAAAGCACTCTTCATCTTGTTCTGCATAGTGTTGCTATTATACTATATGTGCCATTTTGTTTGGAAGCTCTCAAGGACAGAGCCCTCCTAACCATATTGCTAGAATTGTATTGTAACTACAATGTATGGAGATGGAGGCACCCAGTACATTTTCTTGCTACTTAGACACTTAAAACAACTTCTCACACATATATCACTAGTTTTGCACATTCTTTTTGCTGCCCGAGATTGGTGCAGTTGAACATCTCCCCCTTTTTGTCTCCCTGCAATCACTCACCCCTAAGGTTATCACTTTTTGCTGGAGGCTCCCAATAATGTTCACCCTTGCAGATCAGATTACAAATTAGATTACCATATAGAATTATATAGTACTGTTCAGAAAATGACACCACTTTATCTCTACCGATACTCTGAGATGCCTTCAAGGAATAATTTTGGGGTACCTTTATGGTGGTGGTTCCTTGCAGCATGCCATCCCCTACACACAACACCCAGCTTCCAGGCACTAAAGAGAGGGAGAGGGAGTCACATCCCTGCCCCCTCCTTTCCTCCTCTAATCACAGAATGTCTTGTATTTTTTTTTTTTAATACAAGACATTTTGTGAATGGACGATAGTGAGGAGGAACAGGTGATGCGAGTGGAGCATTATACTGCTCAAGTCTGAATAAGGTTTGAAGACGAACTGACACAGCAACGTCTGTGAGTAGGTTACAATTAGATATGCTTTAATTAAACACATGTGTGTGTGTGTTGGTAGGGGCGGGAGGGGGGTAGGTTTTACAGTCTCTGGATATCATGGAAAAAAAATCAAACTATAACATTGTTGGTCATTGCTATTAATTACTTAATATCCATCCAATCATAAAATGCATTACATCAATGTTTATTTACATCAGCTGCAGGAAGAATAACGGGCAATTATGGTGACTAGTCCTTGGCCATCTGCTTGCCTTTTTGGGGCACAGCCTCCACAGTTCAATTCCACTTTAATATTATCACAGTGCTTGTGACTGCAGGTTCTAAGAAACACTTCCACTGTGTAATCTTCTGTGAATCACTATCCTGTTTCTCAGCGATCCTGGTTATCCACCTGCCCTGACCTGACCTTTTACCAGTTTTGACTATGATCTTGCCTGCTGGTTTTGCACCATGGTTCATTTCTGCCTGCTGTCAGCTGTTGCCACCCCCAGTGTAACTTGGGAACCACCTGCAACGTGTCCCATCATTGCTTGCTGAGTGCTCTGGTGAACACCAGACAGTTCCTTAGACTCCTTCAGGCCCTCTTTAGGGTCTAATTCACCTGGTTACACAGAGTGTCCACTACCTCTGTAACGCAAACATAATACACAAATGGCAGACAGCACAAAAACTTAAAGTGGATCTTGCACTATGAAAAACAAGGTCCCCTTATTTATTCACACCCCCATGGCAAAATCATACATAAAAAAATTGTTGTGGAGAAAAAGATTGGTAATCATACTTACCTTATCCCGGCTTCTACCTATCGTAGGTAAAAGTGACATCATCATCCTTCTGATGAGATCTTGGGGAAAGCTGATTACCAGAAATCTCATGACAAGATGCTCTGCGCTGTGCTATAGTGCCTTTCACAAGATTTCGGGTACTTAGCAATACCCAGGATATCACTGGAGAGGACAGTTAACTGTCCTCTCCAGTGAGATGTACTACTACATTTTTTTTGCCTAACAATACTAATATAAACCTGAAAGGAGGTAAGACTTCAGATGAAGAATCATTGCTTATTTCAAACAGGAGAAAGAGGGTAGTTGCAGGGAGCAGCAGCAATTCCTGACTAAATGTTTGGGTTTATTTTATCAGATGCCCGTTGCTAACATACTTTCTACATGATTGTTTTCTTTACTGGCCTTGTTAGTACAGAAAGCTTCCTTTTTGCAGTCATGACTTATGGCTTTTACCTGGCAATATATACTGTGTGTATATGTGGTGATAACTCCCTGGAGTGCTGCTGGATAGACAGGTCCTCCTGTCATCCGTTAGAAGTGACCTGCTGCGAACTGAACCCAGCACTCACTGGCACACCAGTAGCCCAAAGTGTGCTTCATTTAAAAAGGAAAGAAAGCCCTGCCGTGGAAGTTTAGTAAAAAAAACTGCAAACATAACAGCAATAAGCGGATACTATACACTGGCGCAAGATCAATGCAAAATAGGTACAATGCAATGTAACCATGAAGGAGAACTAGATTAACCCTGCTAGCAGCAGTTAAATTCCCACAAAGGCAATAAGATGGAACCGTAAAAGGGTGATTAGAGCCCTCTCATCCCTGCTGTTGGATAAGTGTCCTTTGATCAGCAGTTAATCCATGCATCCTTGCCAATGACAAGGTGAAAGGTCATGCCACACTGCGGGACTCCCCTCCCAAGTCTGTGCTTTCTCTCTCTAAAGAGTCCTCAGCACAAGTCCCTGTCAGATTTTGTTGGGTTGTTTTTACTGCTTGCAGAACTTGGTACAGTACCACAGCTCAGCTCTCTCTGCTCTGCACACAGCACAACCTCTCCAAGCTCTGTACACTGCAGCTTTCCTCCTCACAGACAGATTGCTCTGCACATAGCTCACGGTAGTACTTCCTAGCTGGACAGTTCACCTTCCTTATCAGCCTTGAGGCAGCTTTTCCTTGGCCCTGAGTTCCTCTTCCTCTGTGTCTGTTTGTCCGCCTTTCAGTAAGGGGGTCAGTTCCAGGCCTGTCCTACTCTGGTCTCTAGCTGAATGGCTGCTGCTTCTCCTAAACAGGATGCTCAGCCTGACAATCAAACAATACAACATTTTAAACAACATATCTAGTGTAGCACTGTTGTGAAGCAGGCTCATTCAAGACTGACCTAATGTTGCAACTGACCGGGGCTTCTGCAAACAGAGACTTATGGGGCGTGAGTGCTTTGCTGAGGAAGATGCCTGCTGGACTGGCTGTTATAGAATACACGTCCCAGTACAGTGCTGTGGGAGAAAAAGAGAGTGTACTCTGGATGGAGGAGAACATCTAGATTCATTCCGCACGCAAAGGGCAGTAGACTTGTGCACCGTCAAAAAATTTGTTTCGTTTCGGAAATATCCGTTATTTCGTATTTCTTAATTCGTGTCCGAAACTCAATTCGGATTCATACCAAATACAAATTTTCGTTAGTTTCGGCACATTTTCGTAACTTTACGAACATTCGTTATGATGAAGTCAAAAAGAAAAAATACCTTACCTAGATATGTAATGCAACCCTCAGCAGCAGAAGAGAAAACCTCTGATTGGTCAACCAAACGAAATACGAATTCCGTTAACGGATTTCGGATCCGAATTTCGTATTTCAGATAAAAAAAAACTCATCAACTCCAATATTAACAAAGGTATTTTGCTTTTTAACTTCATCATAACGAATGTTCGTAACGGAACGAAATTCCGTTAACGGAATTTCGTATTTCCTGCCTGTATTGTAATGCAACCCTCAGCAGTAATTCGTAAACTGCAATTTGGATTTTGGATGCTTCCCAATTTACGAATTTCAGGAAAATTCGTACAAATATTGATTCGTAACGAAACTAATCGCACATGTCTAAAGGGCAGCAGAACAGGCAGTGTGAACAGAGCTGCTGGATACAGTGTATTGCTGGGACTGTGCCTTCTTGCCATGGCTGTGTCCCTGTCTACTTGTTTGCTGGAGCGAGGGAACAACTGGTCAGGATAGCCTGCCGGGTGACACTCCATACTGTGCAATGATCGTGGGCGGTGATTCTGTTGTGACGGATGGATGCCGATGACCGGATCCTCGTCTGACTGCAGGGCCTGCTGTTTCATCTCACTATTGAGCGATGTCTCCTCTGGAAGACATCTAATAACAGTACGGGACACCCCTGATGAGAATTCTCCCTCCGGGGCGGACGAGAGGCCTCTGGCCTATGCTTACTTACCAAACACTGAATCTGTTAACTACATATATTGGGCCCCACCGTTGACTAGCCAAAAATTAAACCACTGGCCAGGTGGTTAGGTACCAGGGTACCTTGAGACTGAGAAAGGGCTGTTGTCAGTACATCCATTGCTGATATGGTGGGGTTGATTTACTAACCTTATAAACACACCACGAACCCAGCATGATCTATAGGTGGAATCTAAACACCTTTGTAGTGTGTACACACCCAGCAGGTGTGTTGTGCAAAGCCCTGCCCTGAATTGCAAGGTGATGTTGTGTAAATTAGCTCTACATTGTGTTGCTTGCGTTGATGAATGCAGGAATGTAAATGCATGAGCTAACCATTTTTGTCTAAACTGAGAAGCAGCATTATATATGCATCATGTGCATGATTTTTCCATATATGGCATTAGTGGAAACATGCTTATAGAGACTTTTTGGTTGATAAATACGCTTTGATGTGTAAAAATCACACGCACCTGGTGCGTGCGTGTGTTTAGGTTAGTAAATCACCCCCATAGTCACCTTTATAATTGAATATTCCATACAGTTTGAAGTGAGGGGAGATGCAAACTGTACGTCCCACCACGAAGTGACTGCTCACGTACACTGTACGTGATTAGCTATTTGGGGTTCTGTAAGGCTGGTTTTGAGGCATCCATTAGTGAAAGAGTTAAGCTTTTTCAGACACCCGATCTCTTTCCCGATGAATACCATCTTTTTTCCCCCTAAACTTTCCCCTAAACTTTCAGCAATAGAAACATTTAGCTACATGTTTTTATTGCTGCTACAATGTTGAAGGTTTTCTGATCGTTGTTGGAATGATCAGAAAAGATCTTGAGCTGCAGATTTGTTTTTCACCCTGAGGGGTTAATTTTTTTCATTAACCCCCTCATGACATTGATGTTCAAAGTATGTCGCTGTCACTAAGTGACACTTAGTCTTTCAGCAATAGAAACATTTAGCTACATGTTTTTATTGCTGCTACAATGTTGAAGGTTTTCTGATCGTTGTTGGAATGATCAGAAAAGATCTGTAAAAAATAAGTCAAGGCTTGATATAATTAAATAAATAAAATAGAGGTGTCAAAAATGTTTTAAAAAATAGTAAAAAGTGTAAAAAAATAAATAAATTGTAAAATAAAAAAATAAATGTAACAAATATTTTGTGAATAGACCCCTTGGTGACAGTGACATTGTATGCCAGGTGACCACTTTTAGCTTTAAGAGAAAAAAGATAAAAATGTTAGGTTTTAGTTTTGGGCTGAGAAGTACAGAAACATTTCTAAAATCCTAGGAACATGAGGTTTTTCCAAATAAATGAATGTATTTAATGCATTTTTTTAGCTGTGCTATTTTTCTAAAAAATGTGACATAAATATATAGCCCTATCTGTCCTCTAAAAAACAATATATAATATATGTGGGTGCACTTTGTAAGAAAGTATATTACTGCCATGGAAGAATCACACAGCAAACAGAAACTAAAAACAAGCTCAGTAATGAAGGGGTTAATTATATAAAGTGTATTCCTATACATATATGTATATATTGCCATTTCTTTTATCATTGAAAGTAAATTGTGTTAAGCCAACTCAAGGTGTGCTGGTGTGCTGTGGATCCATTATAGAGGTTTCTTACAGAGGAAACACAGGGAGACTTTGCTGGGAGCCGGGATCGATTATGTAAACGAAAAATCGGCTGCCTCACTCTACATTTAGTCCTGCTTGTGCAAATGTAGAGAGTGCAACTTCCCCACCGATGCCGCACCTCTGCGCCCTGCCACCCCGAGGCCGGGCCTCGGTGGCCTTGTGGGGAATCCTTGCCTGGATGCGAGGAACCTGACACCATGCCTGATGAATAGCAGTGTCCAGTTCTGTGAGATTTGATGGTTGTGGAACCAGCTGTCTAATGGCTCTTTCAACTTCGTCTCACAAATGCTCAACTGGATTGAGATCTGGTGATTGTGGGGGGCCACCTAAGCAAGGTAAAGTCTCCCTCATGTTCTTGAAACCACTCCTGCACAATACGAGCACCGTGGCATGGCGCATTGTCTTGTTGGAAGAAGCCATCTCCATTGGGATACGCCATCAACATGATAGGATGAACTTGATCAGCAACGATACTTTGGTATGTT
>NW_017309280.1:18220-32416 GCF_000935625.1 Nanorana parkeri | reverse complement strand
TGTATCTTTATCCCTAATCTGGCGGTTACAAAAAGGCAGCTGTCACCTATTCAAGTTAATGATCAGGTGACAGCAGTTGAATGTAAACGCCTGCACATCGCATGTAATGATACGTGATATGATTACATTCGGTTAGGAATCAATCACTCTCCCTGGACGCAATGATTGTGCATTCAGGGAGACTGTTCTCTAACCGCATGTAATAATATCACATATCATTACATGTGGTGTGCAGGCGTTTACATGCAACTGCCGCTTGTAAATGCCAGATTAGGGATTCTTGTTGCAGGAAAACGCAAGTTCCTGGCGCAGGAATCCCTAATCACACCTAAACCTACAGATATGAATGGGGCCTTATTGTGTGTGTATTGGGGTCCGTAGTACCATATCGCATGTAGTTACATGTTATTTTAAAGTATGAAATTTGGCGCGTGACCCCCATGGGAGAAAAAAATTTGTTGAGTGGCCCTCGAGGGAATTGAGTTTGAGACTCCTGGATTAGACCCTCTGTCAAGTTTGTATTGCACAGAAATACAATAGGGGATATTTTCCAATTGGGAAACCTTTTTCTGGTGACAACTCTCTAAGGGGAAACATATCATCACTTTCAAAACATCTCCTCTTACTTCCTGCAGTCTTTCTGGGTCAAAACCCTAATGGGACACTGACAGCAAAGAAGCTGATAGTTAATATGATTATTGGTGCATGCAACCTGTAAGGGGTTTGTTTCTAGTGGCAGGGCTGAGGGGTAATGTTTGGTGTGTGTGTGTGTGTGTGTGTGTGTGTGTTTAGAAGGGGATCAGGCCAGAAGTCAGCTTTAAAATACATTTAATTTTTTTTTTAATACTTTTTATTTTTTTTGCTAAATATTTACCTTGTGTGTAGCTTTAATTAGTATAGGGAATTATTAATTCCCAGCATGTTTGAACTCTCTTTGAAAACATGTATTCAAGATGGACTCATTAGAGGGATTCAAATATATAAATATGTTTTCATCAATGGATAGAATCTGAATTCATGCTAGACCTCTATGATGTATTTGGAAAATACCTTTGATTTACTTTTGCAGATTTTGAAAAAGCAACATTAGCAGTAAGTGAATGTATCACAACTAAGATATTAATATTGTTGTGACATTTAGTTGTGCTGTTACAGAGAATGTTGGATTATTGACATCTGTCCCCTAGAGGTTTACAATCTAATATGCCACATTCATACATGTATGCAAAAAATAAGCAGTTTTAGTTGATAAAATGATCCTAATAGAATGTCTTTGGATTGGGAGAGGAACTTATTGACTTTGGAGGAAAATACACATAAACAGTGGGAGACTAGGCAAACTCCAAGCAGCTGGTGTCCTTACGATTATCGGCCGAAACTTTTTGTCCGATGATCGAACCGTCGTACGATTGTCGTACGGCAGCCCCATCATGCCCCGATTATCGCACGGTTCAATTAGCCGTAATTAAAGAAAAGCACCTGGACGAATTGCGGTAATCGACCGCACGTATTTTCGTTTGCGCATGAGCAGTGTAGATTGTACGATTTTTGACGTACGGAAACGTCACTAACCTTGCGAAAATCGTATGATCGACCAAAGTTTTCAAACATGCTTGAAAGTCAAAAGTCGTACGATTGTACAGTATTTGTGGTTGTACACTGCCCATACACCTTGCGATTATCGGGCGAAAACGCGATCGCATACTATTATCATACGATAATCGTAAGGTGTATGGGCACCTTTAGGAATGTTAATTCTAACCACTAAGGTATCATACTACAACAGTATTGAAGTTCCACCATTATCTACAAGAACACAATATTTATACTGATACTATGGATTGTTTTTGCAGTAAAGTCAGTGATTGATGGGGCTGCTAGGGATCCTGGTGGTAGGAGGGGGCCCCCTTATTGAGGCTATTGAGGCAAATTATTCTGTGAACTCTGCTCTTTAAAATACATTTAATTTTTTTTTTAATACTTTTTATTTTTTTTGCTAAATATTTACCTTGTGTGTAGCTTTAATTAGTATAGGGAATTATTAATTCCCAGCATGTTTGAACTCTCTTTGAAAACATGTATTCAAGATGGACTCATTAGAGGGATTCAAATATATAAATATGTTTTCATCAATGGATAGAATCTGAATTCATGCTAGACCTCTATGATGTATTTGGAAAATACCTTTGATTTACTTTTGCAGATTTTGAAAAAGCAACATTAGCAGTAAGTGAATGTATCACAACTAAGATATTAATATTGTTGTGACATTTAGTTGTGCTGTTACAGAGAATGTTGGATTATTGACATCTGTCCCCTAGAGGTTTACAATCTAATATGCCACATTCATACATGTATGCAAAAAATAAGCAGTTTTAGTTGATAAAATGATCCTAATAGAATGTCTTTGGATTGGGAGAGGAACTTATTGACTTTGGAGGAAAATACACATAAACAGTGGGAGACTAGGCAAACTCCAAGCAGCTGGTGTCCTTACGATTATCGGCCGAAACTTTTTGTCCGATGATCGAACCGTCGTACGATTGTCGTACGGCAGCCCCATCATGCCCCGATTATCGCACGGTTCAATTAGCCGTAATTAAAGAAAAGCACCTGGACGAATTGCGGTAATCGACCGCACGTATTTTCGTTTGCGCATGAGCAGTGTAGATTGTACGATTTTTGACGTACGGAAACGTCACTAACCTTGCGAAAATCGTATGATCGACCAAAGTTTTCAAACATGCTTGAAAGTCAAAAGTCGTACGATTGTACAGTATTTGTGGTTGTACACTGCCCATACACCTTGCGATTATCGGGCGAAAACGCGATCGCATACTATTATCATACGATAATCGTAAGGTGTATGGGCACCTTTAGGAATGTTAATTCTAACCACTAAGGTATCATACTACAACAGTATTGAAGTTCCACCATTATCTACAAGAACACAATATTTATACTGATACTATGGATTGTTTTTGCAGTAAAGTCAGTGATTGATGGGGCTGCTAGGGATCCTGGTGGTAGGAGGGGGCCCCCTTATTGAGGCTATTGAGGCAAATTATTCTGTGAACTCTGCAGTCTAGAAGAACTGACCTCAGGGCTGGCCATGCAATGTTTGCAGGAATCGGCCCAAATTCTTAAAATGAGTGGCCCAGCCGAAAAAAACATTTTTTATCACACAGTGAATTCAGCCAATCAGCTGCAGGCACTGTAAATGTATTCTGACAGATGGAGGAATCTGTTGTATTTTTTGTTTTTGTTTAGCCCTCTAGGTGAACAAAAAAAATCTATTGATAGCCAGCTTAAACAGCTTTCATCGGGCTTTAAAAAATACCAGTGTTTTTTCACTATTAGTTTGCTATCTGGTAAGAAGGTTTAGGTTTGTAGTTCTGCAGATAAGAATTTAAAAAAGTTTGTATTTAGGATATAGAAGTATTCAAACTTAAATTTAAGCAGCATATAAAATCACAGCTTACTCTGAAAAATAGTGTTTTACTCTGCCCATATTGCCTTTTACTAAACACTGCACTCTTTCTTTTTATAACCAGTGCTAATTTTAAGTGACACTAAACTCAGGAATTAGATCTTAAAAATGCATTAGAGTACTTTAACTATCAACCAAAATGTATCTTATTTGTGTATTACTCAGCTGTAGATCCTCAAATCATCTCTATTCATACTGACACTGTCCTTCCTTCTGGAGGGGAGCTACTTTTGTTCCTGATTGTTCATGTGTGTGTTGTAAAGTCGTCACCATTCCAAGTTCACTTCTGTGATGGACTACAATCTCAATACAAATTAGTGAACTATACGTGAGATTGTAGTCCATCATGGGAGTGAGCTTGGAGCGGTGGCTACTTTACAACACACACAAGAACCATGGGGAACAAAAGTAGCCACACTCCAGAAGGGAGGACATTGTCAGCAGATGATTTGAGGATCTACAGCTGAGTGATACACAAATAAGATACATTTATGTTAATATTTAAGGTACGTGAGTCACTTTAAATGGCTGTAATGATATAATTACAATAATTGCAAAGTTTACAGTTGCACTCCTCATCTTAAAGCCTATCTTCAGGCATCTGTTAAAGTCAAATGTTACTTTGGAGTTAAATATGTTACGGATGGGACAGCTAGGCATAGAGTCAGGGAATGAGTATGGTGTATTATGTCTTGCTGTCTCATACCCATCCTTAACGTACATAACTCCAAAAACAAAATTATAGCTTGAACTATTGGGCTGACAATTGCCTTATTGAGTTAATAGTTTGCTTCTGATTCATACTGGCCTTGGCTACAAATGGTGCAGAAATAGTGGCTTCTAAATGTATGTGTCTCGTGAAAATTAGCAAGGAAAAACATAAATTGTACACACTATAAGCTGAAGTATTTATTACTAATATGTTTTTTTGCTGAAAGATGACTCTATCTGTTAGTACTTGCCAACAGTGTTTTCAACCGTTGTGTTTGCCATCCATAGATAAATGTTTCTTGCACAATGTCCCATACCTTAGGTGTCATTGACAGCTGCCCGGGCATACTAACGATATTGTGGTTACCCAACATGTGGCAATCAGCTATGACGTAGTGATCACTTGGCTTTGTTTATTAACACCTGTCACTTACAGTGACAGCTATTGGACAATTACATTCTATGTGCACTCTCTGCTTTGTAAATGTAGATATTGAAGATGCTCATAGGATGTACTTCCTCAATGCCCTGACACAATTTCCCTCAGCCCTGTCAATATGCACTTCCTTGTAACTAAGCCTGCCTTCTGAATTACAACTCAGTGTCTGAACTTCCCATAATGTAACATAATCATTGCTTGCTGGAAGAATTGCATAATGTGATATGTAGTCTTGAGAAATCAAGATTGCATCACATCAAGCAGCAGGGTAAGAGGCGGTAAGCACACTGGGAATGCAGGAAGTGGATGGAAGTGGTGGGTAGATGGAAGGCAGCACTTAAGGATTTTTTTTTGAGCAAACTTTAATTGCATTGTCAAAAACAGCTATAGTAAGTATTCCTATTACAATGCTGATGTTATAACAGGATAATATATGCTGTGACCTTAGAACTCCTTTTAACAGTGTTTAACTTTTTTTTAAATTAAATAAAAAATGTTTTGTCTATTTGCAAAGCTATAATAAAAACCTGAGCAAGATATTTATTAAAACATTGCATGAAAAAAAAAACCCTTATATGTCCTGAATTATTTTGTAAATTAGTTGTAGAGTTATTGTCAAGGTATTCTGCGCATATTGATGCTGCTAATTTTGTTTTGGGCATCTAGTATCCAATGACCTCTGGTCACAAAATTGTTAAAACCGATTGATGGAATAGGTGAAAAAATAGGAAGATCTATCTTTCCCCTAGCTGCTATTCTGCAAGGTCTTTTACAATTTCTTAGCATGTGCATAATGGCTTGTTACAATTATACTTCTAATTCTCATATATTCTAATTAGACATCCACTCTCCTTTTAATCTTGCAGACATAAAGCTCTGCAAAGTATCCATGGAATTTCCTAAAGGCAGTAATAATTCAGTGGTAATTGAGTTTGTTCTAACTGGCTTTTCTGATAGACCTGACCTGAAGATTTTTTTATTTATGATTTTTCTTCTTGTTTATTTAACTTCTATTTTGGGAAATGCCGGGATAATACTTATTGTATTTAACAATACCCTTTTTCATACGCCGATGTACTTTTTCATTAGCAACCTCTCCTTCATAGACCTCATATACTCATCAGATATTGCTCCAAAGATGCTGGCTGGCCTACTTTGTAGGCAAATAACAATCTCCTACATTGGCTGTGCAATGCAGCTTTTCTTTTTCTGCGCTCTTGGAAGTACTGAATGCATCCTATTTGCTGTTATGGCTTTTGACCGATATGTGGCAATCTGTAACCCATTAAGCTATAACTTGGTAATGCAGCAGAAGATGTGTCTGCAGCTGGTGTGTGAAGCTTTTACAGCCGGTCTCCTGCATTCTCTGATTGAGACTTGTCTCACCTTTCGTCTGTCCTTTTGTGTCTCTAATATTCTTCATCACTTTGCTTGTGATTTCCCTCCATTGTTAAGCATATCTTGCAGTGACACTTCCGTTAATGAGATTGTTATGTTTATTTTGTCCTCTTTGCTCACCATGCCTTCTCTTGTGGTCATTCTTGGGTCATATATTTCTATTTTGTTGGCTATTTTAAAAATAACTGGAACAGAAGGAAGAAAAAAAGCTTTTTCAACTTGTGCCTCACATATTACAGCCGTGACTTTACTATACACCACTGTCCTTTATGTTTATCTCAGTCCGAAATCCTCAGCTTCTAGAGATAATGTAAATATAGCTACTGTATTTTATACAGTGGTACTGCCCATGCTTAACCCAATCATTTATAGCATGAGGAACCAAGATATAAAAAATGTGCTAAAAGCAACATTATTAGGGAAATTAGGTTGCAATATATTATGTAGGGCATAAGCAGGGACAGATGTACAATCTATTTTTTGCTTCAGGTTGACTATCCTGTGTTGTTCCCTCCTACCACAGACAACTGGCTATCTGTAATCTGGGACGATTATAATTTTATATGAACGTTTGTGCTAGAAATCAGAAGAACATTTGATAAAGCTTTTAGAGACTTGATGAATGTTGTTCCACCTTTCGTTTGACTTTAACATAAGGTTTTAGAATGCATGGAGTTTCCTAAATGAAAACCACATTCACTGTTAGAATTTTGCTCTTTCAATTTTTTTCAGCACTATGATCGAAAAAGATCATCCATGTCCATGAGAAAATCTAATGAATGTTCCAAAACAGAAAATTTTAACCGTGTATACCCAGCTACAGTTTCACACTAAAAAAATTATAGGTTCACACAAGAAAAGTTGAGGCTGGGCGTGAAGGTGAACAATATAGTTTAACATTTTATGTATTACAGGTATTTATATAACACCAACAATTTACGCAGCTCTTTACATACTGCAGATTCATATCATTCCTCATCCTCAAGGAGCTTACAATCTGAGGTAATTTAGACAGGAGCAAATTAACCTTCCAGCATGTCTTTGGGGTATGGGAAGAAACCAAAGTACTTTCAGGAAACCCACAAATTCACAAGGAGAACATGCAAACTTCTTTGCATGAGACCCCCAGTGCTACATGGCAGGAGTGCTAGCCACTGTGCTGCCTATATATAAATAATATATGATTCACTTTTCTACACATGTTAATCAACACACCCCACCACTACTAGTGATATAAAGTGCATATGCCATATAATTAAAGGAATATTAATATCAAAAGCTTTTTAAGCTATTTCAAATGCTGAGTAAATCAATTACAATGGATGATGCTCCTTCATGTTTAAAAGTTTTAGCTTCCTGCAGAATCAGCTGTTCTCCTGAGCACTGGCCATGATATCCTGTATTTGGGTGGCTCCTTTTCCTTGCAGGATCCTATGGAGCCACCCTTGTGTGTGTTAGTAATCTGTGTGTGTCTCTACAAACACACAGGCACAGCAAGGCAAGCCACTCCCTACTCCTCCTATCTCCAAGCTAGCATATGGACACCTGCTGAAGACTGCTCTGTCCCTTGTAATCTTGCACTGAACAGGACGTTCAGGGAAGCGGAGCTGAGAGAGTTGGAGCCCACTTTGTTTGGAAACATGATGACTAAGTGATTGGGCAAAAATGTAAAGAAATACTTTGCAGGGCAATTTATATTTTTTGATCTGGATTCATTGTTGAAAAGTTCAGAGTTTAATACTACTTTAAATAAAATATTCAAGTATGATGTACAAACTTTCACTGCAAAATTAATATTGTAAATAAATAAATATACATATAAATTAAAAGGTCCTTTTTTATCACAAAAGAAAGTCTCCCTCATTCAAAATTAGCAACAGGTGTTGCAATAATAGGACCAGAAAAAAAATGTTTGTGTCAGAATCAGAAAATCTTTCTTTATATTCAGTGAATCTTCAATGATAAACTCTGCACATTATTCCATTTAAATTAGTGCGCACCTTTGACCTGAAGCTGAAACGTCACTCACCAGCCAATTTTACCTTTCTGTTTAGACAAAGGTAAATTGCACTTTCTAGGACATCTGTGACAATATTCCACCAGTGGAATCTGCTCCACATCCAATTGCACTCTTCTGGAATCCATACCTCAGACTTTATGACCTCACTATTAAAGGCAAATATCACTTTGGCAGTGCTGCTTCAGCAGATCTACTCTACCTCCTAATTGCACTCTCCCAGTATCTGAAAATCAGTAGAAATTGATCTAACATTAAATATAATAGCAAAAAATCACTAACATAAACTGTGTGCAACTAAGCACCATGTCTACAGCATGCTCAGCAGAAGGCAATTAGGGTTCCCCCACCAGCGTTTCCGCTGCTAATCTCCTGGATTAAGATATGGATCCTGGAAGAGTGCAATTGGAGGGGAAATGGATTCTGCTGGAGGAATATTGCCACAGATATCCTAGAAAGTGCTATTTACCTTTCCTGGAATACTCCACCTTTCATACCATGTGTAACATGGAACATGGTACCCTCAAACCACTTCCCAACCCTCACTTATCTGAATTGCAGGTTGTTTCTTCCTGCATTCTTTTGTATATTTTTGAATTCAGTGTGGTTGTGTGTGGCTTTGTCCGCTGTTAGAAGCCTTACTTAAATTACTAATGTTTAGGGATGAGCTTAGGTTCAGACTGAAACCAGTCCAAACCTGTGTTCCTGCAAACACGGAAGACCTGGAAGGAAACTCTTTCTGCTGTAGCCCAAGCAGCTGCGTCCAGAGAATTCCCCACTCGCAGCTGCATGTAAGTAAAGGGACAGTAAGCAAAGGATAGGATGCAGTGATGTCATTGAATTTATATGGCTACATGACTACATTAGGAAAATTACATTTACCTAAGATGCTCATTCTTTATAATACTGTTGTGCACCCACACAGCTAATGTTGGTGCACGTCCCAGAATGTACCTGTTGTAAATGGTCAGCTAGGTACTTAAAAGTAGACATGTGCGATTCGTTTCATTCCGAATCGAAATTCGGACGAATTTTCGGAAATTCGGATGTATCCGAATTCCGAATTACAGATATAACGAATGCAAAAGAATCCAAATTTCCGTTTCCGAAATTCGGTAGCGGTAGGTCGTTCGAACGTTCGTTTCGTTCGTTGGAACAAAGTGACATTAGAGAAGGAGAAAAACATTTTTCCCCCTCAAATGTCACTTTGTTGCGAACGAACGAAACGAATAAGAAACGAACACGTCCGAATCCAAATTCCGAATACGAATTGACTTTCACACCCGAATCCCGAAAAACGAAATAACACAAATCCGAATTTAAAACGAAACAAATTTTTTGGCAGTGCACATGTCTACTTGAAAGCGTCCTTAACTTTCAGTGATGCTAACACAGTTGACATCCACTTAGCAAAGCAATGACGTGTTGGTTGTTAAGAGGATGTCGGCTATGCAGTCATCGGCATCTTATCATCCAGTGACTCATCCCAAACCCAGTGACTCAAACGGGGGATGCTGGTTGACATCATTACCCAAATATGGCCATATCTGGGTAATGATGTCAGCCAGAATCCAATGCATAATTGGTGTCTTAGCAGCCAAGGAACCATGAGCTGGTGGCTGTCACATTTATGACAACTTCCCAGCACTCTGCGCACTGGCATCTTTCTGTACACCAGTTCAGAGTTGGTCTTAATTACTACCGGTCTCTTTATTTGTAAGCTGACAGTAATTATTTTTTAATCTGTCTGGGCTATAGCGACAGGTTATTAAAGTGGTTGTAATAAGAACTACCTGAATCTGTTGCACATGCTGCAACTGCAAACAAAACTGTTGCATGGCTTTCGTGAATTAGGTGCAGGTTTTTTCAAAGGGTCCATACCTGTAGAAAAGTGTACATGCTTTATTGAATCCACCCGCCCCCAATTTACTCACTTTATATTATTTATGAGTGGTGAGGGAATATTCCAGAAGCTGCAGGAAAGGTGAAGGAACACAGATCAACAGAACAAAGCAGAAGCAGGTATTGAAAGATACTAAAAGGAGAACAGTGAGCAGTACGGTAGTGACACCACTAAATCTCCAAATTCCAAATCAAGATAAAAAATCCAATTTCCTTTACCAATCTGGTCATTTTTTGCTTTTTTTATAAAAATACTTACTCTATGATCTTCCAAAATGACTTCATTCCAAAAAAAGTCCAGACAAACCATCTTTGTTTCCAGCGACCACTTCCAGAATATGCAAAAAATACAAGGGAAAAAAAACTTTAAAAGAAAAAAATCGTTTTAAAGGGGAAAAACAGAGTTTAAAATAAAACAAAGTTTTGGGTCGGTAAAGGTCATAGTATTTAGTGTTTATTGACTACTGTTTTACGCAGCTTTGAGCATTATCATATCTTGGTTGAATTACCTTGTATCAACATTGACAATATGAGACGTACACATGAGAATTGTTTTTTGTCTTTTGTATTTGTTTTACGTTATTCATCTGTTGATGGAATGAAAACTAATAAAGAAATGTTTAAAAAAAAAAAAAAAGTTTTGAAAGAGTATCAGTAGTAACTCCTAACCGTCCTACCATCTTTTTAAAAATAAAATATTTTGTAACCTTTTAATGCCTGTTCAACTAAAAAGAAACTGCTACAAGCAGTAAGCTCCTGTAAGTTGAAAAAGAAAGATAAACCTGCTAGGGTTTTATTCATTTCAGACCAAGATTGACCTTCAGACATAAACTGGTTCAAATAAGATGAAATTATATGTTCTGAAAAAGCAGAATGACCTAGCTTTAAATAATTTTTAAAAGACAGCCATAAAAACCATGATTCAGAATAAGCTGCCAGTGTTGAAAGCACAAGATCTTTTTATATTCTCTGATATGAAGCCTAAATTAAATCTCACAGATGTTGAGGCCACAACTATTTCCTCATCTGCACCTGGAATAAGGGATCTGAAACGATCCATCTGCAAACGAGAAAAATAATCTACAAACTTGTTGCTCCTTCCAGATATGTGCCAAGCCTTAATCCAGATGTTTAAACTCAAACATTTAAAAACTAAATACCTAAGAAAAGTAATAACTACTGGAGGAGATTTAGAAGATAAACAATTTAAAGCACATAAAACACCTTTATTATCAGTACTAAATAAAATTCTTCTATTCCTAAAACTATCACCCCAAATTTCTATAGCTAATAAAATAGGGCATAATTCAAGCAAAACTAGATTTTTTACATAACCTTTGTTATGCCAGCTAGGATGCCATGAACCCACACACCAATCCACTCCACACCACACCACTCCATATAGTAGAAACACCAACAGAACCCGCAGCATCTGTAAAAAGGCAAAAATCCTTGTCTGTCACAAATTCCCTTTGAAAAGTTGACCTGTCATTGACATTTTCTAAAACAATTGAACCAAACAGACATACACTATATTGCCAAAAGTATTGGGATGCCTGTGTTTATGGACCTTGCTTTTCACTGGTGCGCAGTCATGTTGGAACAGGAAGGGGCCATCCTCAAACTGTTCCCACAAAGTTGGGAGCATGAAATTGTCCAAGATGTCTTGGTGTGTGGATGCCTTAAGAGTTCCCTTCATTGGAACTAAGGGGCCAAGCTCAACCCCTGAAAAACAACCCCACACCATAATCCTCCCTCCCCCAAACTTTACAATTGGCACAATGCAGTCAAGCAAGTGCCGTTCTCCTGGCAACCGCCAAACCCAGACACATCTATCGGATTGCCGGACAGAGAAGCGTGATTCGTCACTCCAGAGAACACGTCTCCACTTCTCTAGAGTTCAGTGGCGGTGTGCTTTACACCACTGCATCCGGCACTTTATTGTACTTGGTGATGTAAGGCTTGGATGCAGCTGCTCGGCCATGGGAATCCATTCCATGAAGCTCTCTACGCACTGTTGTTCTGCCAATCTGAAGGGCCTCACGAAGTTTGGAGGTCTGTAGCTATTGACTCTGCAGACAGTTGGCGACTTCTGTGAACTGTGACTGCTCTGTCATTATAGGTGCCCTACCACTTTGTGGCCGAGTTGCTGTTGCTCCCAGTTGCTTCTACTTTGTTATCATACCACTAACAGTTGACCGTGGAATATTTAGTAGCAAGAAAATGTCATGGATGTACTTTTTGCACAGGTGGCAACCTATCACGGTACCATGCTGGAATTCACTGAGTTACTAAGAACGACCCATTCTTTCACAAAAGATTTTGGCAAGCGTCTGAACCAGCTGGGCCCATAAAAAGAAGTCATCCAAACAATGGATATCATAGGAAGAACCTGCTTGTACGTTTACCCCCCATTCAATAAAAATAGAAAAAGCTTCAAAATAAAAGCAGGATAAAGAAGAAACCCCTTGGTAGACACTTGTCAAAGAAAAATGTATTGTTAAAATAAAAACCAAGTGAATTAAAAGATTGAGGGTTAATTGGCAAAAGCAAAAAAGCAGATTTTTTTTAGCCTTGGCTAAAAGAGCATTAAAACCTTAACTTCTAATTTTGTTAACTGCATCTACAAAATCGAAAACAGATGATAAGGCATCACCTAGTTGATCATTCAAAGAATTACCTTTTGGAAAGGACAGGGGGTGAATAAGCCTATAAGCACCCTGTTCTTTTTTAGGCACAATACCTAACGGGTAGTTCCTAAAAAGGAGGGGAGCTAAAAGGGCTGGCTACCCAACATTCCTATATTTCTTTAAAATGTATTTCCCTGATTATATTAGAAATATTTTTAACCGATTTTAAATTGCAAACCAAGGTGCAACCAAGGCCCTTATTGTTGGTAGGAAAAACCCCTCATAAAGACCTTTAAACTGAAGCAGCCATGGCAGCGTTCTTTGTAGTTTCACTGGGGTTTGCGCTTTGTGGAAAAAATTCTCTAGCCTGCTGCTGATTTGATTGGGACAGTTTTTTAAAAACATTTTGATACTGGACGGGCACAAGCACAAAATGCGCATTCATGCCAGTATCTGCATGCACCAGGCCTACTTACATTAACTGTCATTGAAGGCTAAACATTCCTTTCCCGACCTGATGATGTGGTAGCAGTAGATTGCTTAACAACCGTTGGTCTCTGGGGAAAAAAAAAGTTGAGCCATTACCCAACATCCTTAGTAACCCAATTTTAACTAGAATGAACCATCAGTTTCTGCCTAAACAATTTAATCATAAGCAGGGCTTGAAAAATTTGATAGTGTCTCACCAGTCAGTCAAAAATTTCACCAGTCAGCATGACCGGACTATAGCCTTGCAATTTATGTTAAAACATTTTGGGAACAGATAGAGCTTTCTTTTGGAGGTATATAATCACCACGGGGGTGGGGGGGTTACTATATAATTTAAAAAATACCATAAATGTAGAAAAAAAAAGAAAAGTTTCCCTACGTTATGTTATAAAACATTTATTCTTACCCATATTTTTAGTAAAATATAAAAGTCGGGGTCACGTTGGGTAAATAGACACCAAACATGTCAAGCCTTAAAATTGTGTGCGCCCGCAAAATCGCAAAAAACACCCATAGGCGACGATTACAACGCTTTTACTGTTCATCAGTTTAGTGTTATCAGCAGTGATTAAAGGAGAACTATGGGGGTCAGGGATTTTCCCCATAGTTCTTCTTAGGGTAACGGGAGGACACAAATTAGCGTCCTCCCATCACCAGTGCTCAGTGCTCGCGGTATACTGAGACGTCGCAGCTGAAGCGGATCCCGACAATTATGTCTGGATCCGCCCAGCTGCGTGACTTACAGCTGGCTCTGCCTATCTAGAGGCGGAGCCAGCTGTACCTGCCCCCTCCCCCATCCGTTCCGCCAGTCAGCGCTGGAGGATCGGAGGGGGGAATCCAGCCCCTCCCCTGTCACGGCTCTGTGCCGTGACAGGATGAAGTGAGCCAACGCCGGTATGTGTTCGCTCACCTCCCGATCTACTGAGCCGACCTGTGACAGTCTCATTGTCACAGGTCGGCTAGAACCAGTGGCGTAACAACCGGGGGGGGGGCAGCAGGGGCGTGGGCCCCCGGGAGAAAAGTGAAGGGGGGGCGCCGGCCGAAAATGGCACTTTCGGCTAAATGCCGAAAGTGACATTTTCCTGACGTTTTGTCGGCGCGGCCGTGATTCCTTTCATCC
>NW_017309280.1:0-13582 GCF_000935625.1 Nanorana parkeri | reverse complement strand
AAAAAAATAAAATATTAAAATTTGAAAAATTTAAATAAAAACATGTGTGTGTGGGGGGGAGGTGCAGGGTACAGTTCCAGTGGTTGTTTATATAAGGGGGGGGGAGGGGCGAAAAAAAAATGTCTGCCCAGGGCGCCCAGAACTCTGGTTACGCCACTGGCTAGAACTATGAGGTGAGTGAAAAGCACTCACCTCATAGTTCTCCTTCAAGTCTACTGAGGCCAACTAAGCGTGATCATGCTCCAAAGAAGATCCTGCACGTTTTCTGAGTGTTGAGTATTAGCACATTACTCAGATGTGAATTGACAGAATAGAATAACATGGAAAACAAGGTGTCCAGCATTGAAGTGTTTCTGGATTTGAGCCACCTTTAAACTGAGCACCTGAAGAAGGCAACAGTGCCTTTATGATGTGATAAATGATATATTGCAAAATGCTGTGGAACTCTGGACATTTTCTTCTGTGCATGGGGAGGGCTTTCCCTTCTCCTATTCACAAAAAAAAATCCTATCAAACATAATTTTAGAAAAATTCACTTATTTATTTTTCCAAAAAGGAAGATATTACCTAAGTTTGATGGAAATGAAGGCAGAGCAGATTTGCTTATCATAACACAACTCTTTTTCATCAATTATTTCTCAATTATCAATGTATCACAGTGAGGCATTTAAGATTATTTTGTACTTAACAACTAATTATACTTTGAATTTAAAAACAACAAAAAACTAAACACTTGGGGAAATGAATGGAACTATCACAACTGGAAACACCCAATCCAAACACAAGAGGGAGCCCTAAACCTTTTTTTTTATTTATTTCATTTCCATTGATAATGCCTGCCTTGGCTTCTAGAAACTGTTGTCTAGTATGTTGATGAATTTGAGGAGAAGATTATACCTTACCAATCTCCTTGGGTTCTTGGGTATAGACTACAAGGTTCTATGAGGAATTTATATTATGAAATGAATGCCATTCATCATACATCTGAATTTTCCATCCTTTAATGAAAACTCCAGGTCTTGCTAGCTTTTGCTGTTTTTATAATAAGTCAAATGATACAAGGCATCAGGCCCACATAATTTTGCACATTTACTAATAGGAGTTGGCAAAAATCTAAACTGACTTCATCAGTGATTCCCCAGTGACTCTTATAGAAAGAGAGTTTGACTCAACAAAGAACCTTCTGGCCATCTGATTCCCTTGTTTATTGCAATGTGGTAGATATGTGTGTATGTCTTTTGGCTGGCTTGTTATTACAGGCTCTGAGTCTAACCTCTCCCCGTTTTATTACATTGCTGCAGTAAGAACCAGTTTGGTTACATATTCCAATTGGGATGAGAGTCATGAGAGATGCATGATTGCCTATGAACTTCTTTGTTCTGAATTACTGTAGTGGATTATTTTATTATATTAATACTAATATAAAGTGTAAATATTTCCTTTATGCATAGTTTAATGAGATTTGAAAGTCACTGGGGGTGATTTACTAACCTAAACACACGCACGCACTAGGTGCGTGTGATTTTTACACAGCAAAACATATTTATCAACCAAAAAGTATCTAAAAGCATATTTCCACTAATGCCATATATGGAAAAATCATGCACATGATGCATATATAATGCTGCTTCACAGTTTAGACAAAAATGGTTAGCTCATGCATTTACATTCCTGCATTCATCAACGCTAGCAACACAATGTAGAGCTAATTTACACAACATCACCTTGCAATTCATGCAGGGCTTTGCACAACACACCTGCTGGGTGTGTACACACTACAAAGGTGTCTAGATTCCACCCATAGATCATGCTGGGAGGGAACACACTACAGAGGTGTATACTTGTTCGTGGCGTGTTTATAAGGTTAGTAAATCAACCCCACTGTATCAGAAGAAGTGGACTTTGATCCCTGAATCGTGTAATGCGTCTATCTACCTTCCAGAAAGTATCCTTCCTTTCCCTGAATTCTTGACTATTATACACAAGATAATGAATGGTGACTGATACCAAGGACTTTAAGATCACATTGAATTGGATAATAATAATAACTGAATTCATAGTGAAGTCATGTGTTTCCTTTCTCCTTTCTCCTTTTTTTTTCTTTTTTTCAGTAGTAATGCTTATGTTAAGGCTTTTATCTTTGTGACAATAAAATATACTATGTTTTTTATGACTTTGTGATACAGGATACTTTTTGTTTAAGGTGTCTTTATAATCCTATTTGGAGGTGTTTATCTAATGATCACATTACCCAGACGGATGGTGACACCCTTATTTAAGTAAGCAAATTATGTTGACATCCTACAAAAATCATCCAGGAATCTATCCAATTAGCTTAATTACCCCTGTGCTTGCCATTCACACAGGAATTCCTTTGCAAATCTGTATTACATAGGACACAGGGCAATTAATATAATTCCCTAGGTAGACTTTGTCATGATAAATGTACAATGTTCAGGGAACACAAACAAGATCCATCATTGTCAGCATCACCTGTTCTGGGATTACTAAATTCATACCTGTAAACACCAGAGCCATGAGTCTGCAAAGGAGAAAGCACTGTTTCCCAATCATTCTATATACAGTATACTAGAGATACAGGATATACATTAAAAGTGAGTTATTCTGTTTAAGAGTGTATACTTCTAATAGGTGTACATTTCACAGAAAAAATGGAACCAATTTTTCTACATGTTATTATACAGCCAAATAAATTGTTGATATTTTTATGCTGCATCTTTCACTCCTAGATCCATCTCAGGAGGCTCCTCTTGAAGGTAAGCAAATACTCATTGACAGTCATCTGATCCTGACAAATCATTAAGACTAAGCAATTATTATCTAGTGTCAATCAACACTATCTCTCAGTTTGAAATAGATAGGCACGGGAAACACACATATAAACAGTTTCAAGATCTGAAGGGTTTTAGAACTGGAAAAGATGCACACATATTTTAAAATAAATACATTAAAAAATGTATGGACTTTAAGGGGTTTGTATATAAAGATAGTGAATATTGAGTTTACTGTTTTATAAAATGCTCAAAGAGAAAGGTTCTTGGCAAAAACAAAAGATGTTTTCCTGACTGACTGCTGGGCTTACCATAGAGACATTTTAACAGCCTTGCTTTATTCTAAAAAGAGTACATGTGTGTGGGGGACTTGATTTATTTTTTCAAGTATTTGTCCTTTTTAATGGCAAAGGAGTGGGTAATTTTTTTGGAGCCTCAAGTGTGGCCTTGGCTGCTCTGCAGGGCCATACTTAGTAATATGTCAGCAGTAAAAACCAGTAAAATGTTCAATACATTTTGCAGTTTCTAATTTCTCCTTCACAGATATCTAAACGCAAGTGTAAAAATTATAGTAAACTTTTTATTTTCTTAGTGTCAAAATCTGAAGAAATATTAAGGGACGTCTTGAGGGTTGTATTTGGCCTTTCATCTACTGGTTTAGCACCATTGCTACATCAAAATAATTCTGCATTTCACAATAATACACTGGAGGAATACACTATTAACATTTTGTAAGTTTAGCAATGAAAACATTAAATTAAATATCTTTTTTTGTTTAGTATCTGAGTGCTATCTGACCTCCTATATTAAAGGGCCAGTCCCTGCAGGCCAGGGCTGTGAGTTGGGAGAAGGTACTTGGCGTGCCTGTGCCATCACTGGAAAAGAAAGTCCTGATCTTGACTACTAAATAGTAAGAGATGCTTTTAATCACCCACAGCAGGGCACACTAACTGCAGCACAGTGGCTGACAATACTGAAACTATCAGGCATGCTGTGCATTGGCCTGTAGTTTGCACAGGCGTGTCACCTTTCAAAGCATTGAGAGCTGATGAGTTATTGATGTCACCCTAAAGCTGGCCATACACCTTACAACCATCACACGACTTTCGTTGTGCAATGGTTGTAAGGTAATTAAAATTTCGTACGATCTGCCCATCTTGGACAGGCAGATCGTAGTTGCGATCATCGCAACCCTCCCTGCTGACGGGAGGGCTTCCGATGATTGCAGTGCTGAGCCGGCAGTGTGCGCTTGCGCACACTGGCCCGTGTGGCATTCATCTCCCGACCACGCCACCAACCCGCCGAAAATCGTACGCTTTTCGGCAGGTTTTCAAGCATGCTCGGAAGATGAATGTCGTGCGACCTTACAGTAGAAGAGGTCGCACGCTGCCCATACACCTGCCAATTATCGTACGATTGTGGGATCACCCGCAATTATCGTACGATAATCGGCAGGTGTATGGGCAGCTTAATAAAGGTCCCATAATCACTGCAAAGCTGGTGCAATTAAAGTAATTATTTTAAATCTGCAATCATGTTGTCAACCTTTAGGCTCCTGCGAATTTAATTTTGAAATTGCTTCTATACATACAAAAATGATTTTAGGATATACATACTTTATTGTAATGTAATATACATAATATTAACCCATTGCCTAAATAACTTATCTGTCCTTTTTACATGTTTAATTATGTTGGACACATGAAACTGATCCTGTATCATACTTGCAGATCTTCCAATAAGCAATGGCTTTATCAAAAAGCAGCAATGATACATTTGTGAATGAGTTCATTCTGACTGGTTTCTCAAGAAGACCTGACCTACAGATAGTATTTTTCTTAGTCTTTTTATCTATATATTTAATAACACTTTTGGGTAACTTGCTGATTGTCTTTGCTGTATGTCATAATGAGAGGCTGAAAACACCCATGTATTATTTCTTATGTAGTCTATCAATACTAGACGTGTGTTTGTCTTCTGATATTGCCCCTAATATGTTATCAAACTTACTCTCTGAACAGAAGACAATATCCTATGCTGGCTGTTTTGTACAGCTTTACTTTTTCTGTGTTCTTGGAAGTACTGAATGCATTCTGTTTGCAGTGATGGCTTATGACCGTTATGTGGCAATCTGTAACCCATTAAACTATATCTTGGTAATGCAGAAGAAGACCTGCCTGGGACTTATATGTGGAGCTTATATGGCTGGTGTCGTTCATTCTCTCATTGAGGTTTCTTGCACCTTGCAGCTTTCCTTTTGTGCCTCCAATGTCCTTCACCATTTTGCCTGTGATTTTCCCCCGTTACTAAGTATTTCATGTACAGACACTACTATTAATGAATTTGTCCTCTTCATCTTTTCTTCTCTTATTACTGTACCTTCTATACTGGTCATTATTGTGTCATATGTCTCCATAATTGTATGTGTTTTAAAGATAAAAAGTGCAAATGGAGGACTAAAAGCCTTTTCGACTTGTGCATCCCACATAACAGCAGTGACACTATGTTATGGAACAACTCTGTATGTATATTTAAGTCCTAAATCAGAGTCCACAGTTGAAAACAGGAGTGTTGCCACTGTTTTCTACTCTGTTGTAATACCTATGTTAAATCCAATTATTTACAGTTTAAGAAATAAAGATATTCATATGGCTGTGAAAATAATGTTCCAAAGTAAAATGAATTTTTAGTCTGCTGATTATAGTGTGATGAACTCCTATTACTGATGATCAAGTTTGAAGTCTCAAAGGATTCAATTAATTTTGATCACGCAAGTTGCCTGGCTGCAATTCTGATTCTTTAACTTTTAAACTTTCTTTGGCCCAGAACAAGTAGATAGGTAACTTTCTCCAACTTTTATTAGCTGCATGCTTGTTTCAGGGTTGTGACTCAGAAGTGTTGAAGCCAGGCACAATTCATGAGGTCTACAATGGCATTTTCCACATATCTCTTATGACATGTTTACTTTAAATACTGTCCTCCTAACATGCAGCTCCAAGAAAGCTTGACTGTAGGGAAGTGTCTTCATTCTGCTGTGAATCTTGAGGTTGGGATGTAACTTCAAGCTTAAGGGATACAAATATGGCTGGTGCTCTGTGTCATGGGGGGCTGCTTTCTTTAGTTTTGACTGTGCAGCTCGGTCTAAAGGTGTGACCCAGGATTCTCAAGGGCGACATGATCAGTTCCTGCAACAATCTCTAATCAGCAGTATGAAGAAAAAGGCTGTTTTTTTTTACATTTCTATTGGTTTTATTCATGCATTCCTTTAAAATATTGCAAGTTGATTTTAAGGTTTAGGTCTACTTTAAGACCACACCTGACACTTGGTCCCAATCATCCTCCTTTCTTGCCGATAACTAAGACAGTAAATTTTTTCTTCCTTCCAATCATTTGGATGCCAGCACTATAACCACATAGCTTGGCTATAATATTGGCTTAACATAGATAGATAGATAGATAGATAGATAGATAGATAGATAGATAGATAGATAGAAGTACAAAAAATTCTAGACATGGCTGGGTTACTGATAGTATAGAAGAACATTTGTTAATTTGATTTTTTAAAATATATTTACTATATTGATTCAGTATTGTTTCATCACCTGGAAATAGGTTCAGACTGCGACTCCCAATGGGATTCCTGCCTGTACCCATATAAGAGTCCTATTCTATGGAATAATTTGGTGAACTTCTCTACACTCTTCCTAATCTGGCAATTAATTCAGGATTATTTTGCTTTTTTCTGTACCAATTTTTTCACTGTATCATATTTTATGTATTTACATCTTTTCTTTACCTTATTTGCATTTTTATAGCTTCATATTACAACCCCAATTCCCAAAACGTTGGGACGCTGTGTAAAATCTACTTTGAAACAGAATGCAATGATTTGCAAATCTTATAGACCCATATTTTATTCACAATAGAAAATAGAAAACATATCAAATGTTTAAACTGAGAAAATTGACCATTTTAAGAAAAAGGTAATTTTAAAATTGATGGCAGCAACATATCTCAAAAAAGTTGGGACAGATGATTACAACGGTGTAGTCTCCCCTCTTCTTTTACACTCTGTAAACGTCTGGGAACTGAGGAGACCATTTGCTGAGTTTTGGAAGAGGAATGTTGTCCCATTCTTGCCTGATATGGGATTCTAACTGCTCAACAGTCCTGGGTCTTCTTTGTCTTATTTTTTGTTTCAAGATGAGCCAAATATTTTCAATTGGTGAAAGGTCTGGACTGCAGGCAGGCCAGTTAAGCACCTGGACTCTTCTACTATGAAGCCATGCATCTAATGTGGTTTAGCATTGTCCTTCTAAAATATGCAAGGCCTTCCCTGAAAAAGAAATCATCTGGATAGGTGCATATGCAGCTCCAAAATCAGCCCAGTCCATATGCACTAATGCACCCCCATACCAACAGAGATGCAGGTTTTTGAACTGAGTGCTGATGACAAGCCGGAAAGTCCCTCTCCAGTTTAGTCTGGAGGACGCACCACCCATGGTTGCTAAAAAGAATGTCAAATTTAGATTTGTCTGACCACAGAACAGTTTTCCACTTTGCGTCAGACCATTTTAAATGAACTTTGGCCCAGAGAAGACAGCGGCTTTTCTGGATTGTGTTCATATATAGCTTCTTCTTTGAATGATAGAGCTTTAACTTGCCATTCTTGGATGGCATGGCGAACTGTGTTTACAGACAGAAATTTTTGGAAGTATTCCTGAGCCCATTTAGTGAAGTCCATCATAGAATCATGCCTATTTTTAATGGAGTGTCGTCTTAGGACCCCAAGATCATGAGTATCCAGTATTGTGTTTCAGCCTTACCCCTTGTGCACAGAGATTTCTCTAGATTCTCTGAGTATTTTGATGATATTATATACTGTAGGTGATGATATATTTAAAGTATTTGCAATATTACATTGAAGAACATTATTCTGAATTTCTTTGACAATTTTTAGATGCAAATTGGTGAACCTCTGCCCATCTTTACTTCCGAGACACTCTGGGGTTGATTTACTAACCTTTTAAACACACCACGAACGTGTATACACCTCTGTAGTGTGTTCCCTCCCAGCATGATCTATGGGAGGAATCGAAACACCTTTGTAGTGTGTACACACCCAGCAGGTGTGTTGTTCAAAGCCCTGCAATGAATTGCAAGGTAATGTGGTGTAAATTAGCTCTATGTTATGTTGCTTGCGTTGATGAATGCAGGAATGTAAATGCATGAGCTAACCATTTTTGTCTACACTGTGAAGCAGCATTATATATGCATCATGTGCATGATTTTTCCATATATGGCATTAGTGGAAATATGCTTTTAGAGACTTTTTGGTTGATAAATACGTTTTGCTGTGTGAAAATCACACACACCTGGTGTGTGTGTGTGTGTGTTTAGGTTAGTAAATCAACCCCTCTGACTCTCCAAGATACTCTTTTTATACCCAACCATGTTACTGACCTATTGCCAATTCACCTAATTAGTTGCAAAATGTTCTCCCAGCTCTTCCATGTTAGTACCACATACTTTGCTAGGTTTGCTAGGTCCCAACTTTTGCAGTGTTGCTGCCATCAATTTCAAAGTTACCTTATTTTTTCCCCTAAAATGGTACATTTTTCACAATTTAAATATGTGATATATTTTTTTTATTTTCTAATGTGAATAAAATATGGGTTTTTGAGATTTCCAAATCATTGCTTTCTATTTTTATGCAGATTTTACACAACATTCCAACTTTTTTGGAATTGGGGAATTGTATATTAATTAAAAAGGTACAAAACATTATCAAGCAAAGTGAACATCTTTAAATTTTTCCAATAAGTTATGCTGTGACTTAGGTGTATATTTAAAAAGGATTCACCATACATTGACCCGAAAGTACTCACAATTTGCTCTGCAACATTCACCAAATTCATAATGCACTTCATTCGCCCAGTAAAAGACACATTTACTGACATACAGCAACATCTGTTTTCTAATGTATAAGGTGCACACTATAACATTCATCCATTTAGAAATGGGTGAATGTTACCTTCCCTGGGCATTCATCTGTACATTGATTGAATACATTTAAAAAAACACATTTGCCATGGTGGACACGTTGAATTATTTAATTTGATACTTACTGAGAATTGCTAAAACTGTGCTTTTAAGACAGATCCAGCCATGTTTGCGTGTTTTTTTAAAATTCATCAATTAAAATAAAATTAGAAAAGTACACCCCACCAAATAACATATCAATATTTAAATCACAATCCACCTAAACTAAATTGCAGGTTTATGTCCAGATAAGCTCACAGCCACCTAGCTGGAGATCTTTCCACAAGTTTTCCAGAAGGATTTTTCTTTCTCTTTCATTGCAGATTATACAGCTCAATACTGTGATGTGGAGAAGATTTTATATACTGTAAGTACCGGGGTGTCTTAAAAAAGGACAAAGTTTTAGGATCCTTGATTCCTAAAAAAAAAATATTATTTACAGGAAAGCTCCCAACCTTAGCGATAAACTAGTGTACAATGTGGTAGACCCACCAAAGAAAATAAGTAAAGTAAACTCCCCGTTATCCGGTATCCACGGGGATTGGTAGATTCCGAATAAATGTAGTTTCTGGTTGCTCAAGAGTTACTATTAAAAATAGGTACCCCATACTATACCATACCATACCATACAATAAATTCTGTATTGACTTCATACTAATATTGAAATCCAGTAATCAAAAGCAAATTAAGACAAATAGACTGTACTATTTTAGAGGGGGTAGGATTTTACCCCTGCAAAATATGTTTGGGGTGTAGAACAATAGAGAATAATGGGGGCAGGAAAAGATCCTATTTTAATTCGAGGGTAAATGGAAGGCGCTTTGAAATTAAAGAATTTATATCATGTCATGCTGCCTATTCAACCTACATATTGGAATGCCCTTGTGGATACCATTATGTAGGGAAGACTACTGGCCAGTTAAAAATCAGAATACAGGAGCATATTAAGAACATCAAGAAAGGACTAGAAAGTCATAGTGTATCCAAACATTTTAAAAATTTCATTATAAGAATCCAAAGAAATTTATATTTTATGGAATTGATAGGGCAAATCAAACATTGGAGAGGGTCCAACCTTAAAAGGTTGATTTCCCAAAACTAAGTGAATATGCACATTAGAGGCTACGCAGTCGAAGGGTTTGAATGAAAAATTAGATTGTGTGAACTGTGAACTGTTTTTGGAGTAATTAATAGAACAGTATGGAGGTAGGATTCATGTATGTTTTGAGATAAATAGAGAGTTTTATCATTATACTTTTAATGCTTACTCTTTGCTGACATCTAGTGGCAACCTGAGAGAAGGACTAATTACAATAGATCGTTAAAGATTTCCCCAGATGTAAAAGATAGGAAAGTGACTATATAAGGCGTGCGTGATGGACTCAGTCTGTACGTTACCCTTTGAAGAAGTCTATGACTTCATGACTTCATGTGGGTATGAACACACTGATGTTATCACACTGCCATTGGAGAGACCATTATTCCTTTACCTTTAAAGTGAGCTCCTGCAAAATAATTTTGGATAGGGTAGGGAAGGAATAAAGTCTCTTTCATGTTTGTATTGATGGGTCAATTCTCTATCTCTGTTTGTCCTCTATCTCTATTTGTCCTGGATATGGCTGTCACTAGAACTGAAAGTGAGGGAAAATCCATACAAGTGACATAACGGCTTGCAGGTAGAATCACATCTCATAGAGAAGGACTAGTTATCCAACATTTACAGAAGTATGCTGGGGGCTGAAGGCTCATAAACCACAGTAGCATTGCAAGAGACTGAAGACAAGTATCGCTGTCTGTCAGACAGGTAAGTAATGTTTTTCTTCTTTTGCGCAGGACCTTTTTGGTGGCAACAGAGTTGCTTTTAGCAGAAAGACTTTAACCAGTTGACATCCGCGGTGTTAAACCCCCTTCCCATCCAGGCCATTTTTCAGTATTCAGCGCTGCGGTACTTTAACTGACATTTATTCCGTCATGCAGTGATAAAGCAGAGATCTGCCGCGAACGAGCACATATAGGCGATCGGCGGGCTATGGACCTGCTGATCGCCTATATGTGTGACACCCGGTACCGGGTGTGTGCATTGTCGGGTCTTTTCTGCCCGTGCGTGCCCGCTAGGGGGCGCGCGCGAGCAGAAAAAAATTGCCGTCTGGAGACGGCAACCCGCAGATGCAGCAGTGACGTCCGTCCGTTTTTCTACTACGGGCGGACGGCAAGAGGTTAAGCAAACAGGCAAGATTTTTTTCATTATTTTCATTTCAATCTAATAGACTTTACATTTGCATTATATTTGCAATAAAAGTCTTTATTTCCCTGTATACACACAAACATTATAGGAGGATTGGCACAGCTTGGGGTATTTTATAAAACAGACATTCTCAAGCAGGCAGTTGTTATTTTAAATGATTTATATGATTTAAATGATTTTTTAGAATGAGATCCTAATAGGTTGGACTTGATGGACTAATGTCTTTATTCAACCTCAAATACTATGTAACTATGTAACTATAGTCAAACTTTTATGGGAACATTTCTTTACTGCAGTTGACTATTCGAGGGCGGGCTCATAAATTTTGCCTCCACTTAAATAGAAAATGAATGTGAAAAGATATTTTAATGAAATAAAAAATATATACCTACATCATTTATTTTTAAAGCAGCATAATTGTTTTTCTACAAAATAACCACACACTTCATTACACTTCCACTAAAGCTGCACAGGTTTCTGAAATTTGCCCTTAAAAAAAAATCTGTTTTGTTTTTGAAACCGTGAAGTGACAGACAGCTGCACACCTTGGATGAGTGGCATTATCCTTCTGATTTACTGCAGGACCATGAAGTGTTTAGTTTGGTCTTCAGGACAGTCACCTCTCGTACATCTACCTACCTAGGTTGCCTTTTGGATGATTACTCTCTGTCAAGTAGTATTACACTCTAACTAATCGACTAAGTTGATTATAATCGATGATTGAAAAAGATGTCAACGTTTTCAATCATCGATTGATCGGCTTTCGATTAGTTGGCCCTGTTCACGGCTCCACACACGCTGCGCGCTGCCCCTCCTCCCCGCCTCACACTCGCCGCTGCCAGACTAGCCTGCCCACGTCCACACTCCACACGCCGCACCTCCTCCCCGCCTCACACTCCCAGCTGCCAGACCCGCCCGCATCCATGCTCCACACGCTGAACCTCCTCCCCACCTCACACTCACCGCCCGCCCACATCCACGATTGCCACAGGGACACGGGGAGAAGAAGAAAAAGTAAGGAGGAGTAGGCGTGGGGGGATGACAGTCGCCGACAGACAGGCCCGATCTCAGAAGCAAGTTGCTGGAAGACTGCTCAGGTAGGCCTGCACTTTCCCACACATGGTGCTCTATAATGTATTGCTGGGATTTGTATTCCTCTATAGCTGATGGTACATTGTGTTGTACTGTATATTATACAGAGCAATGTACCATCAGCTATAGACATAGACTGTATGTATAATGTATTGCTGGGATTTGTTGTATTCCTCTATAACTGGTGGCATTCTGCATTGAGCTGTGTAATATATTATTGCTGGGTTTTGTTGTATTCCTATATAGCTGGTGGTATTCTGCATTGCGCTGTATAGAAGACTACAAATCCCAGCAATAATACATTATACAGCGCAATGTAGAATACCACCAGCTATAGAGGAGCACAACAAATCCCAGCAATAATACATTATACAGTGGTGCAATGCAGAATACCACCAGCTATAGAGGACTACAAAACCCAGCAATAGTACATTATACAGCGCAATGCAGAATACCACCAGCTATAATGTACTATTGCTTGGTTTTGTAGTGCTCTATAGCTGGTGGTATTCTGCATTGCGCTGTATAATCTACTATGGCTGGGATTTGTAGTCCTCTATAGCCGGTGCCATTCTGCATTCATTGCTGTATAATTTTACACTTTCCATTTCACTATATTGCACACCACACTTTTTTTTTTTTTCTTTTTTTACTTCCACCGCTCCTAGCTTGCTCCTGTGATGGACTAAAATCTCAATACAAACTAGTTGTCCATCACTGGAGCCATTTTTTTAAAAATCCCGATTAACAGAACTTAATAATCGGCTAACTAATCGATTTTGAAAATAATCGTTAGCTGCAGCTCTAGTTCCCAGGGACATTTCCGGGGACGTTCTCCTCAATCAAAGGACTGTCCCTGGAAATCAGGGACGAATGGTCACTCTACACCAGAGAGCCCTCACTATCCACCAGGGAGCCACCACAGAGCCTCCACTGGCCACCAGGGAGCCCCCACTAACCACCAGGGAGCTCCCACTGGCCAAAGTGGAGCACCCACTTCCCACCTGGGAGCTACCACAGAGCCCCCACTAGTTATCAGGGAGCCCATACTGGCCACCACAGATCCCGCACTGACCAGCAGAGATCCCGCACTGACCAGCAGAGATCCCGCACTGACCAACAAAGAGCCCACACTGACCACCTGACAGTCCGCATTGGCCACCTGGGAGCCTAATTAGGGAGCCACCTTTGTTGCACCCACATGCACCCGTGCAACTCTCTGGACCCCTGGTGAGAGCGTGCATAGCCCACCTGAGAGCTCACACTGGCCACCTGAGAGCCCGCACAACCTCCTGAGAGCCCGCACAACCTTCCTGAGAGCCTGGAGACATCAGGTGGTGTACCTGAAGCAACATAGAGTATGTAGCTTTATATTATTCTGCATTGTTGTAATATGTATTGCTGGGATTTG
>NW_017309279.1:46321-81798 GCF_000935625.1 Nanorana parkeri | reverse complement strand
TCTTACTTTTGTTTGTACAAAGGGATTTGTAATTTAGCAACTGTAGCACTAATGCCACTGTTGCACCCCCCCCCCCTAAGGAGTAATAGAGAATAGGTGGGTCATCCATATAGCCTGTCTAGGGGGTTTTAGCATCTGGCTTCCCATTAGCACTTACCACCCTCCATGGCGACCGATAAAAGCAAGGTCCAGACTGTAGATATGATGCTGAGGAACTTTATTAACAAATTCCAGGGTTAGGGCTTCGGCACTCCATGCGATCTTTATTAACAAATTCCAGGGTTAGGGCTTCGGACATCCATGAGAAAAATAGTTAGAACAGAACTCCAGACTCACCAGTACCTTGCAGTATTCCATTGCAGAATCAATAGGAGCTAGGGTTGCCACCTTTTCTTCAAGCAAAACCTGAACACTCTAGTGCTGGAAGGAATTTTTTTGGATATACAGAATATACAGGAGACAGCCAAGAGAGATAGGAAGGAGAGGACTAGTTAGGAAGACTTACACTGACCGCCAATGTAACGGTGGTATATACACTGACCGCCAATGTAATGGAGGTATATACACTGGCTGCCAATGTAACAGAGGTATATACACTGGCTGCCAATGTAACAGAGGTATATACACTGGCCGCCAATGTAACGGAGGTATATACACTGATCGCCAATGTAACGGAGGTATATACACTGACCGCCAATGTAACGGAGGTATATACACTGACCGCCAATGCAACGAGGTATATACACTGACCAGCTAGGAGGTACAGAATTTGCATGTCAATTAACCACAATAGTTACATATGAATGAGCCACGGCTTATCCATATGTAAATAGTGCCACCTATTCATATGTAAATATCACAGTCAAGCCTAATTTCAGTGTGGGGGGGGAGCAGTGGCCCCTATCTTAATTTTGGTTGCCCCTATTTGGCTGTGTCTGGGTTTCAGCTGCCATGAAACCTGGACACAGCATTCAAAACCTGGACTGTCCGGCTGAATCCTGGACAGGTGGCAACCATAATAGGAGCATAGGCTGACACTGGATAGATAAGTAATAGCTGAATAAGGATTAAAAGTGGACAGAAATCTCCTGTTGTCCCCATTTAAAGAAAAGGATTTGCCAGGGCAGTTCTGATGATGCTGTGTCCCAGGCTGCTCCTCAAGATCACAGCATCTCCTTTTTTGAGTTACATGCACAATAACTTTTAAAGGATATTAACTGAGGGGAGCACAGCCAGGAGTAGGCAGTTTCCTCAGAATTTGGGATGGGACCACCCAGAAAGTGGGTAAATATGATATATATGATAGTAAGTATGGAAACAGACAGCAATAAAAGCCAGAGGTTCAAAACCTCCCCATTCTATCTAAAACCCACAAAAAACCCTGCTGGTTATAGATATACTTCAATATTATTTCCTTCATGGTATTATTACCTTTGTAGTTGTAACAATACTATGTGATTTTGTCACACAGAGCCGTATGCATCCGCCTGGTGTGCCAAGCTGAATTCCAGAAATGAGGTTTTCACAGCTTGTCACTCTGTAGTTTATCCAGAAATTTACTACCAGGTAATGTTTATTAATCAATCAGTTATTCAGTCTAATAATCATTCATTACTTCAATAATTTCCTAGTCAATAATTAGTGTCATATGACATACATCTATTTTCTATTTTTTAAAATGTAATCATAATTTAAAACTGCAATGCAAATTTTAAAGTAATATTTTTAATTCCAACCAAACTTAACATTATTTTCATATATATTTCCCTTTGATCGTTTATATTCATGTTCTAATGGAAAAACATTGTTTCTTCAAGCCACACATGCTAAAAACCACCAAAAGCAAACAGTTTGACTACATATTATACATTTTGACTTAAGGAGGAACTAAACTCCATTTAAGTTGTGCCCAAAAAAGGCAGGCAATGGGCCAAGGACTAGCCCCCTTGTCAGAACCTCCAGCAGGTACACCAGTGATCTCACCATCTCCACATCTCACTACAGATCTCCTGAGAATAGCAGTCAAAGGCAGGAGTACCTAGGCACACTATCATACAAGGAAGAGCATTGCTATTTTTCAGGAGGAATTCAAGACAATAGGTAAGCTTTTTAGAGTAACAAAAGTCAAATAAAAGTTGCTCAATGACAGATCCATGACTATTGTTCTAAAAGTCTGTCTTACTTTTGTTTGTACAAAGGGATTTGTAATTTAGCAACTGTAGCACTAATGCCACTGTTGCACCCCCCCCCCCTAAGGAGTAATAGAGAATAGGTGGGTCATCCATATAGCCTGTCTAGGGGGTTTTAGCATCTGGCTTCCCATTAGCACTTACCACCCTCCATGGCGACCGATAAAAGCAAGGTCCAGACTGTAGATATGATGCTGAGGAACTTTATTAACAAATTCCAGGGTTAGGGCTTCGGACATCCATGAGAAAAATAGTTAGAACAGAACTCCAGACTCACCAGTACCTTGCAGTATTCCATTGCAGAATCAATAGGAGCTAGGGTTGCCACCTTTTCTTCAAGCAAAACCTGAACACTCTAGTGCTGGAAGGAATTTTTTTGGATATACAGAATATACAGGAGACAGCCAAGAGAGATAGGAAGGAGAGGACTAGTTAGGAAGACTTACACTGACCGCCAATGTAACGGTGGTATATACACTGACCGCCAATGTAATGGAGGTATATACACTGGCTGCCAATGTAACAGAGGTATATACACTGGCTGCCAATGTAACAGAGGTATATACACTGGCCGCCAATGTAACGGAGGTATATACACTGATCGCCAATGTAACGGAGGTATATACACTGACCGCCAATGTAACGGAGGTATATACACTGACCGCCAATGCAACGAGGTATATACACTGACCAGCTAGGAGGTACAGAATTTGCATGTCAATTAACCACAATAGTTACATATGAATGAGCCACGGCTTATCCATATGTAAATAGTGCCACCTATTCATATGTAAATATCACAGTCAAGCCTAATTTCAGTGTGGGGGGGGAGCAGTGGCCCCTATCTTAATTTTGGTTGCCCCTATTTGGCTGTGTCTGGGTTTCAGCTGCCATGAAACCTGGACACAGCATTCAAAACCTGGACTGTCCGGCTGAATCCTGGACAGGTGGCAACCATAATAGGAGCATAGGCTGACACTGGATAGATAAGTAATAGCTGAATAAGGATGAGCATGAGGTCGATAATATAGGAGATACCAGACTTGCTCCTGAGGTCCATTCCATTTCGGGCATCTCCAGGAATCTTCAACTTTTCTGGTTTCTCTATTATCAGCAGCAGGGGGCTCCTTTAGGCTTGAGGCCTAACAAAACATTTTCCGCTCTTGAGTATTCCCATCCCCAGGCCTAGGCCTGGGGATAGGCTGCACAGAACTCCAACCAGGACTAACACATGGCTAGAACCAGACTGTGTACATGGCAAATCCCCTGAGTATATAAGTCCTTACTCAGCATGCACTGCTGGCCATGAAACAACCAGTAATTGGCTGGCAAGCCACACACACACACACTCATAATGTCCTCCCATTGGTTGGCCCACACTACAGCAACACTGAGTCACACTCAATGCCAGAACACCTGGAAATGGTACAATCAATGCCAGAACACCTGGAATTAATCAGATAAATGGCAACTATAATTCAACCATGCTGATTTCTAGTATCCATTCCACAAAAGGTGGTGGGGGCTACAGCACCCAATAACATCACCCAAAATGCCCATCCTGTTTGTTTAGAAGCCAGACTGGGATCTGGTATTTAGAGTTGGTATTACTACTGTTGATAAATGGCAGATCCTCGGCTGCTGTTTGTAAACGAATGTCACTTTTAAAGGAGTACATCATACTGCATCCACAGCTTCACAGTTTCAGTCATGCCCAAAGTATTTGATTGAAAGGATTTATGTATTTTTATTTTTGAATGTTGCCATTTAAGCCATGTTAAAGGGCCTTCTCTCCACTAAAGGATATTTAAAAAAAAAAGAAAAATTGCATTGGAACATGTCCTTCATGGCAGTGCCCATCTACTCATGCCTTTTTTTGTAAAAGCTTGCAAATTAGCCTTTAGAAAGGCCAGAAAAAAATCAAGATTGGCCTCCCATGCACTTCAATGGAGTTCAGCGCTATGTTTAGTATTTGCAAACTTCCTGACGGGTTCAGCAATTGTGCAGTTAACAGAACTGTGCCTGGTCCACCTGTCATTAACCAGGACCACACCGTACACATTAACCCTTTTGTTGCCAGCAACGTATGCCATATGTCTCTGGTAGCGGGCCCTTGCGATGTTAAATAAAGTCCCCCATCCTCGCTAACACGTTCATAGTAATGCAAAGATGCATTGTGTCCATCTATGCACAAAAACAACGATTGCACCACACATGTTGGGTATCACCGCATGGAACAGAGTGAGAGCAAGAATTCTAGGGCCAGTTTTCACGCTTAACGCTAAACTGATGAACTTTGATGAGGCTCTTAAAGCGTTACCAATGAACAATTTGGGGTACCATATTTTTTTCACCATTTCATGGGCGCGTATAATTTTTAGGCTTGGCTTGTTGGTTATCTATTTACTCGGTATCACCTAATTTTTATATTTTATTTAAAAAAATTGTATTTTATTGGGGTTTTTTTGTGCACTAAAATTAACTTACATTTATTTTTTACTGAAATTTGAGATTTTGCTAATATTATGCGACATAAACATTTGCAATAGTAAAGACTCACTAGCACACCAATGGGTAGTGTGTTACCACTCTTGCTTCTTCTTTAATCACACATAATATCACATCTCCAAGCGCAACGTTTCAGTGGCAGGTCTCCTTCATCAGGCTTAACATGACAATTATTGCTTAAAACCGCCACCTTATATATCAAAGTTAAAAGTGCCATCAACTAGTAGAAACAGCCAAAAACAGTCTATCACACATTCCCACAAAATAAAAAGATATTAAAAGCAGAACAAAGTAGATAATATAAACAAATAATGCATAATATGCTCCTTCTGTCTGTCAGCTCATCAATCATGATCATAATCAATTGCTGGTAATGAAACACACCTCATGCTCTGTCCACTCCACAAAGTGGCAAAAGAAGAACTAAATAAAGTCACGCTGCATTGTTCTGCTTTTTAAATCTTTTTATTTGGCGGGAATGTGACCTCATCATGATGTTGAAGGGTGTGTGATAGCCTGTTTTTGGCTGTTTCCACTGGTTGGTGGTGTGACGGACTGCACCGTCACTGTGCTAGTTGGAGGGGGCTGCAGGCTGGCCTCTTACCCACCGATTATGGCCCAGCAAGAGAACAGGAGATTTTGGGGCTAAATGTACATTTTATATGCAGACAGTGACTGTTGCCCTCTTGGAAATATATGTTTTAAAATGTGGAGGACAAGGATTTGGCCACATGGTTTGTCTAGTCAAAATGGAGACTTAATTAAGTGAAGTCAGTTGTATATAAGTTGCTCTTTCTATGTTGAACCTTCAACATGAGTTTTGCCTCGTGATTGGGGGTTAGGGGCTGGTTACTGCCAATCTGCTGGCTGAGAGTGGGGTTTGGCGGGCAGGAGACGCTCTTTGGCGGAGGTACCTAGTCGGGGTACCCGGGGTCCGTCACAGATGGCACTTTTAACTTTGATATATAAGGTGGCGGTTTTAAGCAATAATTGTCATGTTAAGCCTGATGAAGGTGACCCGCCCCCCGAAACATTGCTCTTGGAGATGTGATATTATGTGTGATTAAAGAAGCAAGAGTGTTCACACACTACCCATTGGTGTGCTGATGATTCTTTACTATACATGCAGAGATGTCTGCGTTCACTACAGCACCCATCGGTATAATAGGGGTATCCGGTAAAGTGTGCGGTAGTACCTCCATGGAGATTTGATAAACATTTTCAACTCCCACCATTTTATTTGACACGGGCTCTGCTTTCAGAAAATATATAATTCTGGTGTGGGGTGTAACTGTCAAGCCTAAAAGGCATAAAATTATAGCGTGTGAAAAAAACGCAAATACAGCTCGGACAGAGAAAGGGCTGAACATCACTGTAGTATGTTTATATTGGTTCAGGCATTGAGATCTCTCTGTATGTGAACATCTGAGCAAAGGTACCTTAAATTGTATTTAAACTTTAACAATGAACTTCCCCCTTTTTGCTTCCTTTGTCTGTTTGCAAAACATACCAGTTGATCCTACTGAATTACAGTGAGTTTATAAGTTCCTGTGCTTTCAGCCTCTGTTGCACTAAAATCTCAAGTAGCTATTAGTGCTGCCCATTTCATCTTTGTCAAGTAAAGAACACCTCCCCCCTATGTTATGGAGATGAAGCGAGGAGGAAGAGTTCTGCAGTCCTGTCCAATGGTGGCAACCCTGCTCATCTATAGATTCAGTATAGTGAGTGAGCATTGTCACCCTGGGACTGGAGCACATGTGTTACTGGCAAGGTCATCTGGTGAAAAAAAAAGGAAAAAAATCACAAAGAGAAAATAAACAAATGCAGCCAACACATCTAAGGATCTGAAAACTGCAATTTATAAAAAAAAAAATTATCCTTGGGTTTAGATAGGCTTTCACAATGTATCTCTGCTCTGGACCATTTACTTTGGAATCTGAATCACATCGTAATAAATAAATAAATAAACAAACTCTGGTCTCTGCTTAGTTTTATATTTGTGTAAACAGAAATCTTAACAGAAATGTTATTTGCCTTTCACAAGTAACTTTGTAATGTTTCTTGTTTGTAGAGATGCTTGTATGATGCCTGTTTGTGCAAGAGTTCACATGACTGTTTATGTGCTGTATTTTCAAGCTATGTCCGAGCTTGCCTTGAGCATGGAATCAAGCTTGAAAACTGGAGAGAACATATTTGTGGTAAGTGCCAGGCATTTTCATTTTATAGTAAAGCTCAGATGTGCTGCTTCCTGCCAATGAGCCTACACACTCTATCCCAGTGGTGTATTTTGGTTTTGTGCTGCCCTAAGCAAGACTAAACCCAAGCACCCCCCCCATCCCTAATCTAAACTAGTCCCACCCCCTTCCTGTTTAAGACATTTTGCATAACCTGTCAGTCGCGGGATTCAGCGCACACGGTGTATCTAGATTCTGACAGGTTGCGCTATCAACGTAGCGTGAGGCTCTAGTTCTACCTTTGCAATAGCCACCTTCTCCATTCCTGGCATGATGGGCTCCCTAGTTCTGCAGCTACAATAACCATTCTCTCCTGCCCTGCCATGCTGTGCTAGTCTATAGTTCTGCAGCTGCAACACCAATCTTCCTTAATATGCTGGGCCCTCTAATTCTGCAGTTACCAATCTTCTGCCTTGGCTGCTGGGCTCTGTAGATTACTCCGCTTCCCCAAACTCAGCACCACGGAGGTGCAGATGAAAAGACCATCTGGATCTCAGCCCTTGGGTCCTGCTAAAGCTCCTCTTCTGCCTGAAGTCAGAGATTTGTGTGCCGTTTCCCCAGGGAGGTCCGGCGCATGTTTTGCCTGCGCATCCGGATGAAAGACACACACACCAATACATTGCACAGCATGATGACCAGGAAAAGGAAGGAGCTGCAGCTAGCATATATGTTGGAGTAGGTGGCATAGGTGGACATGTTGGTCCACCAGTCAAAGAAGCACCAGGTCCAGGAGTACTGGCAGTAATTTATGAATAATTTATAATATAATTTATTTATTTTCTCTTACCTAACTGGTTTGGGGGTAGCATTTTTTGGCGCCCCCTAAAAAGTGCCGCCCTAGGCAAATGCCTAGTTTGCCTTGCAGTAGATACACCCCTGCTCTATCCTATTGTGCTGTGACAAGATTATCATCCCTATAGACAAATGACATACAAGGGTAGCTGTTCTGAGGGTTGAACAGTAGCCATACAAGGGTAGCCTATGAGGGCAGAACAGTAGCCATTGACATGAGAGGGTCGTCTGGTGCGTCTAGACAAAGCCCTCCATAAACACACATTCTCAGTTGAGCCTTATGCTTACGTTTATGCCTGCACATAAGGAAAAGTAGAAAGAGTTGGCAGATGCTGGTGTATCTTCAAGGAAAAAGCAGCATCCTTAATAGGTTTTACAAAGGTTACAAATGAAAGAAGTAAGCTGGGAAGAGTCTATCAAATTCATGAGATGTGAGATTCTTTCATGATCTACCTGAAAACCTCCAACTGGCAAAATATAATCTCATGTTTATAAACGTTGAAAAAACACTTCCTAAGAACATTAGCCAAATACCAAATGTGAAAAATACATAGCATTACAAAGTTCATACATTTTAACTGCTTCCTTTGCCTGTAATCAAGATTTATAAAGGGAAGATACACTCAATAGCTGGTTTACAGTGTGGCTTCCTTGGGGCCTGCTTGCCACTGCCACCACTTTAACGCCTGTTGCTATTAGAGATGGGTTCGATGTTCGAGTCGAGCAAGAGTTCGACTCAAAGATCGGCAGTTCGTGTGTTCAGCGAACACACAAACTGTCAGGGAGCTTGGCCGGCTATTTTCCCACCAAGTGCCCCACAAGGCACTGTAAACCGCACAGTGCCTTGTGATCTCTGATTAGCTAAAACCTTGCACCTGACCACAGGTCAGATGCAAGACTTTGCCCAATCAGGGCACAGTACTCTGTAAGAGCCATGATTGGGCAAAGTAATGATGACTTTGCCCAATCATGGCTCACCTGTCACATGCCATACAACTGCAAACAGTTGGGCAGAGCTAGCTAGCTGTCACCACTAACTCTGCCCAATTGCTTATATTTTGTCGGCATCTGTCAGAAGGCCATTCTGCTGTCGGAGTCCACATCGGCATGGGACAAGGTGCTTTTCCAGGGGCGACCCTGGAAAAGCATCCTCCCAGTGCCGATGGCATGCGGCCTGGCATGGCAGGGACGGGGGGGGGTATTGCTCGTCCCCCCCTTTCCTTTCCTGCCAGGCCTGTCAAGATCATTCCTACCACACCTTAAAGGCCTAGTATGACTTTTGTGGGGAACCTCACACTTTTTTTTTTTAAATGGGGTCCCTCCTAACATTTCTACCAGACCTAAAGGGTCTTATTGTTTGTGAGGGGGAACCGCACACTTTTTTTTCCTTTTTTAAATTTCCTTTTTTTCTTTATAAATGAAATTTTTGCTGCAGCAGGTTCTATACATTGTACAGATGTGCCACTTTACAGGCAGTTTAAGGGGACCCCACAGGCACAATATTTAAAGGAATTTTTCATTCTTATTGTTTCACTTTATGTGTTATGTTAAAATCACTGCTCCTTTAAAAACTGTATTTAAAAAAAAAATGTAATTGATACAAGTCCCCCACACCTTTTTTGGCCAATAACGTGCATATAAGCCTTCAAAAAGGGGACAATTGATTTTCAGAGTTCTTGTCCCATAGACTTGCATTGAGTTTGAGTTCGAATTCAAACGTTTTCAATGTTTTAAAGTTCGAATTCGAATCGAACATGGTGTGTTCGGCCCATCACTAGTTGCTATGTCACTTTTGCAGTCTTTTAGCATGAGAAACAAATGAAGATCTCTGAGAGAAAAAAAGCAAACATACTAGTGAGGGATTGCACTTTTGAAATTTCCCCACTATAGATCTGGAAGGAAACTTAATCATCTAGACATCTAAACTGGGCAAACGCATAGATTTGAAGAGGAACCCAATTTATAGTCTTTTTTTTTTTGTAGAGTGGGGAAGACCCTCTGACAGGTTTTATTTTATTTATTTATTTTATTTATTTATTTATGTTTTGCTCTTTTTTTTCCCTTCATAGATAAGAAATGAAAACATTTTTAAATTAAAGTTGTCACAAGAATAGGCGTCTAGGGAAAACTCTAAAAACTGGTCCAGTGACACCTGCTAAAGGTGGAATTTCCCTCTCACTTTTGTTTTTAAGGGACAAGAAACTGTGCTAAAATATTAATGCCCAACTCCAGCCGAAACAAAACTTTTTTGGGACACGGGTTAAAACCTTTATGAACATTGTATCGCCATTTGAAGCCTTATTAAAGTGACACTAAACTCAGAAGTTAAACCTTAAAAATGTATTCAGTACCTTAACAATAATGTATCCAATTTGGTATCACTCGGTTGTAGATCCTGAAATCATCTCTGAATTCATGCTGACACTGTCCTTCCTTCTGGAGGGTGGCTACTGTTCTCCATGGTCCCTGTGTGTGTTGTACAGTAGTCACCACTTCAAGCTCACTCCCTTGATGGACTACAAACGTAATACAAATTGGTAAACTAAACATGAGATTGTAGTCCATCATGGGAGAGAGATTGGAGCAGTGGCTACTTTACAGGGACCATGGGGAACAAAAGTAGCCACCCTCCAGAAGAAAGGACAGCGTCAGCATGAATTCAGAGATGAGTGATACACAAATAAACTACATTTTTGTTAATAGTTAGGGTACTTGAAGGAATTTTAAGGTTTAACTCCTGTGTTTAGTGTCACTTTAAGAGCTTTCTCCTCACTCACCATGTATTTGAAGACAGAAATTGCAGGACATGTTCCTTAATTCCTATTTGAATGTCCATTTATGAGCACGGGAAGCAATACATTTTAGTAGAGTAAAGAAGGCTTAGAATCTGTCAGGTTTTTATAGCTGACCCCGTTATCGGGGTCTTGTTCTGTTAGGCAAAACTGGAAGAGAAAATACATTTCCTCTCTGATGACACCAAAAATATTTATAATGTGACATTAAATGCTTATTGGTTTTGTCATGGTCAGCATTTAAAACATTATTTCCTGTTCATATCCATGGCAGCGCTGACAAAATGGGTTAAAGTCCTTCTACCCCTAGTTGACAGGAACAATAAAGGGTTAACGTGTAGTACCCTTAGCCTATATAAGCCCCTCCTTCCCCTCAGTTGCCCTTCCCCTTCCGCTGCCATGGAATATAACCAAATAAAATTGCGGTGAGTATGATTAAATTTTCAGTTTTCTAACACTTCTCTAGTATATGTAAAACTAAATAAAGGTATTAGCAGTAGTTGTGCCTTAAATGTGACATTTGTACACTGTGTACATCTGCAGACATTGTGTGATTTAATTGCCTTCTTTAATTTATTTTTTGATAAGAAACATTAACAATTGTTCTTCCTTTCAGATTCATATATAAATGAATGTCCAGATGAAATGAACTTCCAGTACTATGTAGATAAATGCCAGCACACCTGCATGTCTTTGAGTCAAGCAGATGAATCCTGCTCAATAAACTTCACCCCTACTGATGGCTGTGTCTGTAAACCAGGGCTGTACATGAATGACAAAGGTGAATGTGTTACAGCCAGCCATTGTCCATGTTACCATTTTGGAGTACGCTACGACCCTGGGGAAAGGGTTTATCGAAATGGCATTGAGTGGTATGTATTTGACGCCAAGATTGATGGCTTAAACCTGACACAATTATCAAGGGGTATAAATAGCTTTTATGTAGCTAGTAAACACATGTTGCATGTTAGGACTGGTACACATTGTAATATTGCCCTTGTAGTGTATATATAGCCAAAACTTTTTTATTGGTTTGGGAAAGAGTAGAGAAGAGATAAAGAAGCTTGTCTGTCTGTGTTCTGTTGGGGAGACTTCACTTACTGTCCGAGAGACACAACTGGAAGTGAGAGGAGACAGTTGTAACCAATACAGGTGTCCCCATTGGAAGATTTCCCCTCACCCCTGTTCTGGTGGCAATTCTAAAATGTTGGATTGGCCATTATTTTCTGTTTCCATGAAAATGGTCACCAGCATAATAAGAGAGGGAGGATCTATCTACTGGAGACCCAGACAGAAATAAAAAGGCAGCCGAGTGGAAAACCGAGCCGAAGTGAACAGAGCCGAACGACGTTCAGCTATTCACTCCAGCTGAAATCAGCTGTACATCGGCTGCCTTTGACTGCCTTCAGTCAGCTGAACATGCTCTGCATGTTCGACAGAGCCAAAGTGCAGAAGGAGTTCGACAACATTTGGATCGGCCGAGCCGAAGCTCCAGCAGCTCACTTGCTGCTGTTCGCCTTCATTCTCATAGCTTGGCTATTCTGCTCGCTACCTATGAGGTAGCGAGCAGAATATTTAAAAAAATAAAAAAAAATGCTTCAAAATTATTTAAACAAATTAGATTTTTTTTTAAATGTTAAAAGAAAATAATAAAATAAATTTTGAAGAAAAGAAGAAGAAAAAACAGTGTTGGGTCCCCTTCCTAAACCCTTTAGGTCTGGTAGGAAAGTTAGGAGGGACCCCATTTAAAAAAAAAGAAAAAAAAGTGTGGGGTTAGCGCCAAAAGTCATACCAGACCCTTAATGTCTGGTAGGAATTTTAGGAGGGACCCCAAGTTAAAATTAACAAAAAAAGTGTGTGGGGTTCCCCCACACAGTCATAACAGGCCCTTAATGTCTGGTAGAAATTTTAAGGAGGAACCCCACCCCCACAAATGGGGGGAAAAAAGACGTGGGGTCCCCCCTAAAATTCCCAACCAGACCCTTGATCTGAGCACAGGCCTGGCAGGGCAGGAAAGGGGGGGGAGCGAGCCCCCCCTCCCTGCCATACCAGGCCACATGCCCTCGGCACTGGGAGAGTGCTTTCCCAGGGTCTCCTCTGGAAAAGCACCTTGTCCCCGTGCTGAAGGGGACAAGGGCCTCTTCCCCACAAGTCCTGGGGCGTTGGTTGTAGGGGTGTGGGTAGGGGGGCTTATTCACATCGGGTTACCCCTTTAATAAAGGGGCGCCCAAATGCGTCCCCCCTTGTGAATGAGTAAGGGGTACCCCTACCCATTCATTAAAGGTTTCAATTAAAAGTTTTAAAAAGAGGCCAGACTTTATAAAAAATCCTTTAATTATTAAAAAAACTAAAAAATTGATCCACCGACGTAATACAGCATCAATCATGACATCCAGTGTTGTCCACAACGACTACTCAACAATATAAAAAGATTAAAATAAAAAATAAATAAAAAATAATAAAAATAAAAAACTGCACGCGACAAACTACTCCCGCATAATGTCAAATCTGACAGATGCCGAGAAAATATAAACAATTGGGCGAAGCTAGCGGTGACATCGCCGATAACTCCACCCAACTGTTTCCTATTGGCTGGCACATGTCAGAGTCTTCCAGCAGGTCCTCGGGCGATGAATAACAACTGGGCAAAGCTCCACCTAGTTGTTATTGTTTAATTTTACAAGACAGTGTGGGTAGCCAGGCCCATGGCCCCCCAGGTGTAATCTCTCCCCCTAAGATATATTAATTACAAAACAACAGGAAAGATACTGGGGTTTCTGAGCGATATGACACCATGGCTTGAAGTTTTGAAAATAGATTTTTATTTAAATATCACATTTAATGCAAAAATACATACAAATTTGAATAAAAGAATGGGAGCAACGGCAGTTGCAACCAGTTAAGAACAAAAATAAGCCAGAGGCATAGACCCATTAAACATGTTCAGACATAACAATGGTAAATCAATATATTCTATAAGTCCATTCCCTACGCGTTTCGCAACTTGGCTTCTTCAGGGGATTGTGACCTACCCACCCAAATGGAGTGGCTTACTGAGGGTCTAGCTTTCTTATGGAGCCTAGGTGGAGAGATAGTCCTCCAAAAGGGAAATGCTCCGTCCAGTTATTTGTATCCAAAGGAGGGGAGAGAAGGAGGACCTCGGGCCGCTATAGGAGGGAGGAGCCACCAATCCAGGCTGGAGGGAGAAGGCTGCCTGCACCTATCCTGTGGTGTTTCTATATTCCAACGTCCATAGACCTGTTAGTAGTTGGCTGTGAGGTAAATGGTTGTGGTGAAGGTCAGAGGGTCTGATCGATTGTGGCAGCCTTAGTGACTCCTATCCATCTGCAGCCAGGCATCTCCAGCTTCCATGACATGGACTCCTTTCCCCTTTTTAATACAGGACAAAACCCTGCTAGCTTTGTTTACAGCAGCCTGGCACTGCAAACTACCTTTCAGTTTGTGGTCTACAATGACCCCCAAATCCTTCTCCATTTCTGACTTCCCTAGCGGCATACCCATAATTGTATAACCCATTTGTTTATTTTTAATTCCAAAGTGCATTACTTTGCATTTATCGACATTAAACCTCATCTGCCACATTAATGCCCACATCCAATTGTTATTGTTTAATGACAGACCAGCGTCCCCAGGTCTTTTGGGGACCCTGGTCTGTCATTACCACTGGGCGGATCGAGCCTGAGGGCTCCGCCCAGCTGTCATTTGCATGAAGAACGGGCAGCCCTTTGGAGGAACCCCACCCCCAAAAATGGGGGGGAGGGTGGTCCCCCCTAAAATTCCATACCAGACCCTTGATCCGAGCATAGGTCTGGCAGGGCCGGAAAGGGGGGGAGCGAGCGCCCCCCCCACCATCCCACACCAGGCCACATGCCCTATGCACTGGGAGGGTGTACCCGTGCCGATGGGGACAAGGGTCTCGTCCCCACAACCCTGACCCGTATCTGCGGGCAAGGGGGCTTATTTGCATTAGGGTACCCCTTTAATTAAGGGGGCACCCATATGCCGCCCCTCCCTTGTGAATGAATAAGGGGTACATGTATATCCCCCACCAATTTACTAAAGGGTTAAATAAAATAGTTATTCAAAAGTCCAGACTTTTGATAAAATCCTTTCATTGAAAAAAAAAAAAAAAGACATGTTTTTGACAAGTCTTTTATTTAAAAAAAAAATGGATCCACCAACGTAATCCAGTGTCAATCACAGCGTCCAGCATTGTCCACGATGACGAAATAAAAAATAAAACAATTAAAAAATAAATAGAAATAATATATATTTTTTTAAAACCCGCCGTCCCGTCCGCTCCCCGCCGACTCTTGCCGCATAGTGGCATTTTGACAGATGCCGGCAAAACATAAACAACTGGGCGGAGCTAGCAGTGACAGCTAGCTCCGCCCAATTGTGTAGTTTGCCGTCATCTGATAGGCGAGACCTGATTGGGCAGAGTAATCATGACTTTGCCCAATCATGATTCCAAATGAGTACTGAGCCCTGATTGGGCAAAGTCTTCAATCTGGCTCGACCATGCAACTGTATGGGACGTTGCAAGGTCGAGCAGACCGCGAAAATCCCATAAAGTTCGGTGTTCAGCGAACGGCTGATGTTCGATTCAAACTCATGTTCGGATCGAACCGGCAGACCTTTCCTACTTATAACTAAAAGTTCCCGAGATAATTTTTTTTTTTAGACTTTATGCAAACTTTAATCCTGATTGAAACTCTGTATGAAACAACAGGCCAAGAAAGAGAGGAGGGGTTAGTCACTGATTGGTTGCATGCCTAAATTTGTTCATATCCTATTAACAGAGCTATTGATTTCTGTTAATAGGATATGTTTCAAAGCAAACCAGGTAACTTGTGAAAAAAGCCTAGAGCTCCACCTGCAGGTAACATGTGCAAAGGAGCCTAAAGCTCTGTCTGAAAATAAAAATACTAAATGTAAAGACTATATTTTTTAGTTCTATTATAAATAAATCAAAGAAATATGAATCACTATACGTTCAGTTGAAAAAGTGTGTATGTGGAGGGGGTAGGGATTGGATTGCAGAAAAGCATGTTTGGGAGCCTTCTCATAACGTACTGTGATGCTGACACTGCTGACACAAAAGAAAAATCTTAGCTTTTTTTAGTGTGTTGAGTTCACAAAAGGAAAAGCACTCTTCTCCTGCACCTTCTTTGCTTCTTAAGCTTCCCTAGTTCTAGTGCAACAGATGCCAGCAATGTATGTAGCTGCTCTCTAAAGATTAATGACCTGTGCACAGCCATTCATAGTGACATCCATACACTGGACACCTGGCTCTACTGTGTGTATTGAAACTGTGTAAGCAGAGCCGTAGCCAGCTCCTTTTGCGCCCAAGGCAAGAAGAGAAAACGATGCCCCTCAACAGGTGTGTTATGTCACCCATCACTGCGCGCGCATAATGCTCCCAGGCTCCAGGATGTTGTGGGGGGGGGTGGCTTCGGGGCAAATTTTAGGGGTCTGACATTTCCCTTTTGAAATAGAAAAAGAGATTGAGAACATAGAGTCCTTTGTCCATACAAAGCAGCAGGGATCCAAGGAGAAGCTGGAGCCTGTGCCGCTCTTCTTCTCCCTGCCGAGCCGCGGCTGTTTTGGCCTCATGGTGCCCTTGTTGCCAATGGCGCCCTGTGTTCTCCATGGCAACAGGTACAGGGGGCGCAGCCAGGCCCGTTACACCCCCTCTCAGCTACGCCTGAGGCTAGTGCCTCACTCGCCCCAGGTTAGCTACAGCCCTGTGTGTAAGTGATAATGTGAAAAGGGAGGTAGAGGTTCAGCAGACTATAAAGGTGCCCATACACCTAACGATTATCGTAAGATAATCGCGGGTGATCCCGCGATTGTACGATAATTGGCAGGTGTATGGGCAGCGTGCGACCGCATTTACTGTACGAAAACACAAACAGGCCTTTCCTAGTGCAGACAAATTTATTAAAGTTTAAAACAATTTATAAGAGCAATACTCACAAAAGTGAATAGAAAAAGAGCCTTATATGACAGAGCATGGAACTCTAGGATAAAACCCGGATAAAACCCAGATAAAAGCAAATGACAGCTGCACAGACGTTCCTGTGTGCCAGCAAGGGATGCCTGTGATGATGCGTTTCTGGGGTCACGCCCCCTTCATCAGAATCTGATTGATTTGATGTTAGAGCTCCATGCTCTGTCATTCACTATTTCTATTCACTTTTGTGAGTATTACTCTTAAAAATTGTTTTAAACTTTAATAAATTTGTCTGCACTAGGAAAGTTCCCTTACTGCTTGTGTTTTCTTTCTTGATCTTGCAGTCTCCCTGGCTGGAGTGGGGCAGCGACCTGCAGAACTCTTATCATGAACCCTCCAGTTGAGCGGTCCGCTCTGGGGCTTTTTGTTTTCATTTGCATTGTTGCATTTGCTGTACGGTCGCACAACTTTCGTCTTACGAGCACGCTAGAAAACCCACCCAAAATCGTAAGTAGCGTGAACGCAAGACGAAAGCAGCACGGGCCGGTGTGCGCAAGCGCCCACTGCCCGCTCAGCATTGCAATTATTGGCAAGCCCTCCCCTCAGTGGGGAGGGCTTGCGATGATCGCCAGTACGATCTGTCTGTCCAAGATGGGCAGGTCGTACGAAATTTTAATCACCTTACAATCATCGCACAATGAAAGTCGTGCGATGGTTGTAAGGTGCATGGGCAGCTTAAGACCATCTACCCAGTATATCCAGTTTCAGAAGACTGATACAAGTCTGTGAGAGTTGATTGCACAGGATTAGCCAGCGGTGAAGAAGATTTTAGTCTTGAAATCTTAAACTAAAAAAAGCAAGCATGATAACTAATTACTAACCACCATCAACAATTTTGTTTACAGTGTTTGCAGAAATGGGAAGTTCACTTGTGACTACACAAGCATAGGAACAAAAGGTAATTAAAAGCATTTTTTTGCAAAAATGAATGGTTGAGGTTCCAGCATATATGGAGCAAATAGATGCTTATCCTTGGGTTGAAAAATATATAGATGACATGTAGTCTATCTAGGAGGTACAGAGATAAATGAACCGACTACGCAAAAATACTTAAAATCTGCAAATACCTCAACACTGCAGCAGACCAACAGCTGATAAGGGTGATCAGACAAATTGACTCTGTGAATCTGGTATGAGAAAAGTATGGGTGCTGCCATTGTTGAACTCTTCTTTGAGAATGTTAAGGTGCCCATACACTGCACGATTCTCGTACGAGAATCGTGCAGTGTGAATGAAGACGTGCAACCGTTTCTTCTGTACGGTCGCACGTCTTTTGTCTAAGGAGCACGCTAGAAAACCAGCCGAAAATCTTACGATTTACGGCTGGTTTGAATGATGCTTGGGAGACAAATGCCGAACGGGCCGGTGTGCGCATGCGCACACTGCCCGATCAGCATTGCGGTCATCGGAAGCCCGCCCCTCACGGGGGCGGGCTTGTGATGATCGCAAGTACGATCTGCCTGTCCAAGATGGGCAGATCATACGTTTTTTACATTACTTTACAACCATCGCAAGACCTTAAGGTCTTGCGATGGTTGTAAAGTGTATGGCCACCTTTAGTCTCCTTGCTGTCATTCTGATTCTTTAGCTTTAACGTTATTTTGAGTGTTTGAACTGAAACAAATATAGAATAATGAATTCAGACACTTTTTTTGACACTCATTTACAGCATGTTTGTTCTGGGTCTATAACTCAAAAGTATTTAGGCCAGACACAACTGGGCAATAGCATCTCTTATGCTTTTCTCATGACAGAGTCACTGTAAACACCTGCAAATCAAGTTTAGAGATGGAACCTTTAAAATGAATTAATATATATGTGTTAAAGTAATGTACCTACCACAATGTTCACATAAAGCTTTATTAAAGTCTTTATGAGGTTGAAAAACAGTAGTATATGAGCTGAAATACTTTCATTCTAGTAGTAAATGCCATTTCAGCCTTAATGAGTGAGTGGCACGACCAGTGACAAAGTCAGGTATTAAAGGCTATTGTTAGGTCAACTAAAAGTGGAACTTTAGTAATATATGCTGCTTCAGTCTCCTGGAGATACCTGCACATACCTGCAGCAAGTTTCCCTTGCAAATTCAATATAACATTCATCATGTGCCGTGGAGGCTAGTTGAGAATAGTCAATTTTCAAACTGTGTGAAAATATTTATCAGGTGCAGCTCAGTGAATGCATGCTTTACATTGTAATCAGTGATTTGTAAATGTAATATTTACACATCTAACATTTTTTCTATGTTTTGCATAGATAATAAAAGTGTTAAAGCCCTTATCGAGTTATTTTTGCTGTCTATGTCCCTTTGGGAAGAATTTCCTTCACTTCTTGTCTTGGAGACGCAACAGGAAGTGAGAAGAAATCTCCTCAAAGTGAAGAGAATTAGCATGTTATATAACTATCACCGGAACAAATGTCCCCATTAGAAGATTGCCCCTCGCCTCTTGCTCCCATGACTGCTTTAACATTTTGGATTTCCTCTTACTTTCTGTGTTGTTTACAATCGTCACCAGGACAAATAAAAGGTGAATCTCCCTAGCGGTGATCTAATACCAAAAAAAAAGCCTTTCGATACACTTTAAAACTGCAAAAGGACTTTTGGGACACTTGCTCTTATGTATTATTCCAGCTATGGTGTTATAGCCAGTTAAGTAACAAGGAACCCCAGAAAGACATGTTCCCAGAGTCCCCTGCACCCAGATGGTGTTAACTGTTATACCACTGGTGAGAATCCTGGCTGGAGTGGTTTAAAAGAAGACCTTGCTAGGCCCAAATTGGGATTCACTGGATGCTTTGTAATAAACATTAGAACATTACATGTTTTTTTTAAGTTGTATGTCATTTTTTTTAACCTCCCTACTTACATGAATTGTTCAGGTTTGTGACAAGTTAACTTTAACACGGACGTGCACTTGCATGTTACCATTGAGCTATGTTAACAGCCTTTCCAGAATAAATACATAGAGTGGCAAAAGCTAGTTCAGGCTCCCATCAGTGCTGCCTATATATGTGAAAGCCTAGGCACTTTGTCACATGATCTCTGCTGAAGTCAACCATTTCTAGTCTCTGATCCTATTCTATTTGGGGTGATTTCTGTCTGAGTGAGGACAGTAGACTAATATCCAGATAGTTTTAAGTACAAGTATTAGATTAATCTTTTTCTTTTTTTGAGCATGTACATTTTTATTGGGTTACGACAAGAAATAAGGGCATACAGACAACCACTGTAAGTTGGTTACAGTGGTAAGTATATGAGATTACATTGTCATAAGTACATACACGGTCCTGGATCATAAGATGCATATGATACAGGGTAACTATTAGAATAACATGGAATACCAGCATCGAAGCTCAACAGAACCGAACTAACCAATGAATCAAGGTTGTAGAAATATGTGGACTTATCAAAAATAAGAGTCGTGGTGTACCTTGGGCTAGGATTTCTTCGCATAGTGGGGTATTTGATAGAGGAGATCTAAGAAGAGAAATTACAGGTATAGCGAGTTTACACTCAGGATCATGGAGTGCTTATTGCACGGGCCTTCCAAGATTGAGCGACGAGGGTCAGATTAATATTTTTTAAAACAGCTTCTACTGCTCTGCACAGACAGAAAATAATTCATACAACTATCAGTATCTGCAGTGTTCACTTCCAGGAGAAAAGGGTTATAGCTTGAAACAGTCTGTATGCAGCTTGGAATAAATGGCTCTATAATATTAACCCCTTCCCGACTGATGACAGGATTATTCTGTCATGGCCTTTCAGTTCCTTAATGACCGGTGACAGAATAATCCCATCATGCGGCACAATGAGCCAGCGCTCATTGAGTTAATGCTGTTCATGGGTTCCTTGGGGTCCTCGGCAAACCCTCAACAGAATTTTAGGTGGTCACAGCACAGTGATCACTGCAATAGCTGATCATTGTGACTATCGTGCTGTGACAGCCACCGAGCCGGCATTCAGCTCACTGTGTTGTGCAGCTGGAAGCAGGCTATGTTTTATGATACAAAGTAGGGATGCACAGATACTTTTCGAGTACCAGTGCAGATACTTGGCATTTTCATGAGAACTACCAGGGTTGCAGCGGTTGCAGCTGGGACCTGGCTCTGGCGCTCCACCAGTGTCCTGAAATCATTAGTCTGTATTGTTTTAGAAAAACTGTCACATGACCTTAAACAAAAATGTATCAGTACTCGTACTTGTAAGTACTCGGCAAGTACCAGTACTTGTACTCACAAAACTGGTATCTGTGCATCCCTTTATTTATATTTATAAAAACAAAATCGTACATTAAAAACAGAGATGTACAAATCCCAGGAGCTCCGTGTGCTCCTTACAAATGACAGCTGCCTCCTAATTTTGAATTTTTCTCTAATGTAGTCTTGGAGCTCAAAAGTATCAGTTAATGTACTCGTACTTGTACCGAGTACTGTACTAGGTATCTGTGCAACCCTAATACAAAGTATCTCTGCGGATAAAACAGTATCTCATCAGAAAACTTAAGGGGTTATTCACAAAAGGGTGAAGAGTTTAGAGAAGGCAGAAGAAGTGAACAATCTAGGACAACAGATCAGAAGTGGAAAGTGAACTGAATTGGATAATTTTTCCAAATCAGCTATTTTGTCCTAGATTGTTCACTTCTCCTGCCTTCTCCAAACTCTTCACCCTTTAGTGAATAAACCCTTTAGTATCAAAAGCCCCTGCATATAAAGAATTAACCCCTTAGTGCCCCTCTAGTTTAAAAAAATAAACAATTGTTAGAAGTTTATTAAATTGTAAAAAAAAAAGGAAAGGTCCAACAAAGGTTAATAAAAAAATAATAAGAAAATATAGTGCCAAGGAGGCTATTAAAGTTAGGAGACAAACATACCACATCCTATAATTCTTCCACACTAAAATTGTATTTTGTGACCTATAACTCCCAAAATAAACTGAAATCCCAGACATATGATATACCCCATAAATCAGGACAAATAAAATAATTTATTATAAATTACTTTCTGTTAGCTACACTAATTATGTACAAATTATAATTGCTAAAACTGTGAAATTAGTTTTTTTAAAATTTTTGGGGGATTTTTATTTTTTTTATAAATGTCACATCAATATATGACCATGAATGATAGAAATCACCAGCACTCTGTAAATGAAATACAAAAAATGTCCATTTATTTGGACTAAACGTCACACATATTAATCCAACGTTTCGGGACCATGCAGGGTCCCTTCATCAGGGCAAAAATGTGACGTCAATATATGTCACATCAAATAAAGCCCATTTTGACCTTTAAAAAACAGAATATAATATGTGCAGGTGCAATGAATGAGGAAGACGGAAATTATGGTTAAACAAACACATAACAAAAATGGCAAAATTGCTCCAGTCAACAGGAACGAAAAACATTATCCGAAGCCACACGAAGCAGGCCGATGTACGGCTGATTTCAGCCGATGTACGGCTGAAATCAGCCGTACCAGCCTGAAGTGAATAGCCGAACAGTGTTCGGCTGACTTCACTTCTGATCGGTCATTCACTGCCCTCGGCAGCTTTGTGAATAGACCCCTAAGTGGTTTGTGTGAATTGGTACCAATTATAAGTCTTTTGAAAACATGGTTTTTATCCATATGGTGTCGAACAACAAAATCGGTATTGCTCAGGGTAAAGGATTGTTTTGGGAATGATATGGCCGGTAGATATGATATAATGATATGGTAAAGAGACTGGGTGGATCTTAAAAAAAAGAAAAAAGAAAAACATTTTTTTGAAGTGTGTATTTGAGATTGTCTGTGAGTATGTGAGATTGTGTCTATGTGTGTCTGTCAGTGTTTTTGAGGGCCTGTTCACACCAGTACAGTGCTGTGCGCTTAACACACAGTACCACGCAATCACACCTATCGCATGTTCTAGTGCAGCAGTTGCTTTGTATTGCCATTCATTTGAATGGCACCCCAAACACACCTCCCATCCACAATTCGATCGCCCACACCGGAACACATGATACCACAATGCGGTGCGACTTGGGTCGCAAATAATGACCAAGGATAAATGTGGGTCCTGAGGTTACACAGATTGATAACCACTGGTTTAGAATCTCCAAAGAGCTAGGATGGCTCAAGAAATAGTGGAGTAATAGGCCACATTATGACAGGAAGTGTTTTTGCAAATATGTGATTTCACTGGATTGTATTTCAGGAATTCAGATTTAGGTTTTCAGGTTCATTATAAGTGCAAAGTTTTGTTTTTCAACATTCTTCTACAGGTTTATTTTTTAACAGTTCTCTGCTAATAAATTAACAATTTTTAAGTGTCCAATTGTCTATTTATTTTATCTAACAGTTTAGCCAGGAATGTGTGTCTGGTTGTGTTTGTCCCGACAAACTGCTAGCTGACGGCAAAGGAGGATGTGTCTCCCCTGACGAGTGCTCTTGCATGTTCAATAGCATTGTATATGATCACAGCAGCATAACCCAGATTGGATGTAACACCTGGTACGTAATATTAACCTAATATAGACTGCAAACTATATATATAAATAAAAATAGAACATGGGATTGTACACCCCATTGACACCCATCATACCATAACAATAAACTTAAATAATAAAGTAAAACACAACAACGATTGTGGAATAACTAGGCCGCGGCACCTTTATTGGGTTTTAATTAATTTAATCAATAAATAGACTTTAACCTTTATTACCAAACAGAACCACTGTTAACCATTAACAGACCACCATGCTTAGTCATCAAGAGTCAAGCAGCAATAACTTACACCAACCAAATTACTGTTTACCAACCACTGTCCACCCACAAAGTTGGCGACATTACCCCATAAAGATTGACCGCGACAAGGGAAAGTACAGTAAAGGGGAGGGAGGGCGGGAAGCAGGTGAAAAGATCCAAAATGAATTGTGAAGATAATCCAGAGGTGAGTCCAGCTGGCAGTTCTGAGGTAAAATGCTGACACTGTCCAGTGACAGGAGTGACTATAAAGGGGAAAAGGTTACACTCATTGGTCAGCTGTTTTTCCCGCCAAAAGTCTGTCACTAATCCTGTGCTCAGCTGACTGAAGGTCTGTCCAGCAAATGCTAGGAAGAGGTAAATCTTCCTAGCAACAGCAGGCAGCTTGTAACCTGAAAGACAAAGCAGAAAGAACCAGCAAAGCAGTCCCAGAGAGACATAACAGTGTACATGAACATGACAGTCACTCCACACCTCTATTCACATATAATTAGTTTTTAAAAACACCTGGGTGATAGGGGCGACAATCCCAGGGGGCCACTTCTCCTATTTTGCTTCCGTGGCCCTAACACTTCTTTACAGAGCCAAGATTGTGTCATTGTAGGATCATATCACAAGGATCTTAAATAAAATGTATGGTCAACAATTCCAGGGGGTGTTAAAGCTCTATGTAATCATACGGGTTAAAGTTAGGTTAAAAGTTACTTTAGGTTGTGTTGAAAGAACACAGCCTTTTCCTCTGAAAATGCAATTTGTCTGGCTGCCATGCTGATTCAATGACTTTTTCACTTTCTTACTAACCTGGAACAAGTATGCAGATCAAGACTTTCAACTTCACTCAAACCCATCAAACTTCATGCATGCTCCAGGTCAGTGACTCTCACAGGATTATTCACAAAAGGGTGAAGAGTTTGGAGAAGGCAGGAGAAGTGAACAATCTAGGACAACATAGCTGAACTGGAAAGTGAGCTGAATTGGAGAATTTTTCCAACTCTGCTATTTTGGCCTGTATTGTTCACTTCTCCTACCTTCTCCAAACTCTTCACCATTTATTGAATAACCCTGTCAAAGTTTTGAAACTAGAAAGAGCTGGGAGACTTGCATTTTCAAACGATGTTCAGCCAACCAACATGTTTTTCTCAGTAAAGGTTTCCTTTAATGGTAAATTTACAAGTTTGTGTAAATTTAGGGGCATAATTATAAAGCAGTGAATTAAATTTCACCAAACGTTCATGGCAGGTGAATAAATCACTTTCATTTATCAGGAAGGTTCACCAGCTGTGAAAGTCTGGTGAAAGTAATACTCACTTCTTTATAAATATGCCACTTAGTGTTAGCTTAAAATTAAAAATGGAAGTAAACTTAAATTTTTAACAAATGTGACAGGTAGGATTTTTATGACAGAAGAGACACTGCATGTCTCTTCTGTCATAAATGCTGCTTTCCTGCCTGTCAGCGTTTGTGTCCAATGAATTCAGTGCAAAAGCTTGACAGGCTCCTGTGGCGAAAAGAAGTACCGCCTGTGCACATGTGCAGGAGTTACATCATCCTGGCCTGGCCAATCAAGAGGCCAAAGATGCTAAACCCAGAAGAAGACTGTGTGAAGATTCCAGAGCTGGGGAAGGAGGAGAGCAGTGATATTGCAGTGCTGGGTGGGATCGTCTGCAAGGTTGGTCATTTATAATGTTCATATATACCGTGCGAAATAGCACAGCATATTAGCACATACTTTCCCCTAAAATTAATTTTCTTAATTTTGCTACAAATATCCAGAGATGGACATCTGGAGACTTGATGCTACCCCTTCTTACCCTGCTGCTCAAGGCATTAACTCACCATAGTCATTATATTTATCATGATAGTCAAGTGCCATAATGATAAATACAGTCCTGGTTGCACTTGAAGGTTAGGCAATATAGAATTGGGAACAATCCATATTGTTTGGCCACCAAAGCAATCATCAGTGAGCTCCTGGTAGGGAAAATGACACATCTGAATAACCACAGAAACATATTAAATCTTCTTTTTTTCTGTTAAACAGTATCTGCAAAAACCGTAATTGGGACTGTGGTAAGGATGGCGGTGGTGGAGAATGTTTTGTTTATGGAGAAGGAAATTATGTGACATTTGATAGAAAATATTATCGATTCAGTGGACAATGTGAATACATACTTGCTCAGGTATTGTATGAAAAAAATGAGATTGAGCTGTTACAGACCATGCAAACTAATGCACAATATCGTTTTAATTTTTTTTCACCTGTTTTTTGATAACACCAAAAAAAATCGCTTAGGTTTCCACAGACAAAACTCAAGCCATTATTTGAAGAGTTCCTGAAAGATAAATTATCGGTTGGTCTAATTGTTCTACATACCAAAAACTGAAGGGAGGTGAAAGAACCATGGGGGCTGATATTGCTGGTCTTTTACTAGTTGCCTGGCTGTGTCTGGCCTCTATACTTTTTGAGTCACAAAACTGGAATATGCATGTTATACACAAGACTCAGAAAATCCTTTTGGTAGTTCCAAGTCAGTGACTCAGAAAGCATTAAAACTAGAGGTGCACCGATAAAGAAATGTAAAAACCGAAACGAAACCGAAATAGAAAAAATTGTCAGGCCGAAACCGTTACCGAAAATGTTTTTATTTTAATTTTTAAAAATGTTTTAAATATTTTATTTTTATTTATTTTTTAAAAACTTTTACATTTTTAATATTTATTTATTTATTTATTTTTTTCTTTACTTTTAGGGGCTTCGGGGAAATATTAGGGGTCTAAACAGACCCCTGATATTTCCCTTTTAAAATAGAAAAAGAGATTGAGAACACAGAGTCCTCAGTCTCTTTTTCTGTATCCCCAGTTATCAATGAACAGGAATCCTCTGAGTGTTCCTGTTCATTGATAACATAGTATGTTTACTATAACTACAACTATGAATGAACAGGAGTGGATACAGATCACTCCCATTCATTCATAATTGAGGATATAGTACACATACCATGTCCTCAATTATCTACAAACACTCAACAATCACTGATCGCTGAGTGTTTGTATCTCGCTCTCCTCTCTGACACACACGGTCACAGAAGGCTGAGCGAGCGGTGCGAGAGGAGAGCCCAGCCTCCAGTGACAGCGCTGTTTCACCCCCACACCGCTCTGCCGAACTGTGATAGGCAGCCGAGCGGTGTGGGAGGAGAGACACCGGCCGCTCACAGCGCTCGGCCGGCTGTCACTTTCTCTCCTCACTGCTGGAACACAGAGCAGCGCCCAGTGGGGAGGAAAGAAATCATGGATGCGCCAATGTATCGGCAGGAAAATGCCACTTTCGGCATTTAGCCAAAAGTGCGATTTTCGTCCGATATGTTTTGGTGGCCGATATATCGGTGCATCCCTTATTAAAACTAAGGATGCACCAATACTGAGTACGAGCATCGATACCTTTTCTCACCGACACCAATTACCGATACCTTTTTTTTTACTGTCATGTGACAGTTTTTCTAAAACAACACAGACTAATGATTTTTGGACAGTGGTGAAGTGCCGGGTCCCAGTCCCAGCTGCAAATGCTGCGCCCCTGGTAGTTCTGCCACTGACTCCAAGCTGTAGAGGGACTTCAAATCTCACCAATACATTATAATGCAATGCAGAATACCACCAGCTATAGAGGACTACAAATCCCAGCATTATATAATACAGCAATGCTGAATGCCACCAGCTATAGAGGGCTACAAATCCCAGCAATACATTATACAGCAATGCAGAATAATACCATTAGTTAGAGAAGCCTACAAATCCAGCGATACATTATACAGCAATGCTGAATAATATGAAGCTACATACTCTGTGCTGCTCTGTGGTGTATAATGCATTGTTGGGCTTTGTGGGCGATATGGTGGGCTAAGTGTGCTCGTACCAGGGCTGTGTGCAGTCTTAGGAGGGATCCCAATCATTCTCGTGGGAGGTGGCGTGGAGGAGATTTTCAGGTGTCCCTGTAAACAGGTGCCGCCAATCACAGGAAGGCTGCCAGGACCTTGCTGGGAACCTCGGCAGCATTCCTGTGAAGCCCGGCACCTGTTTACAGCGTCAGCTTCAGTTAAAATATTTTAAGTGCCCTTATCGGTGCTTAGTATTGGGGTATTTTTATGAGTATGGTTACTCATGAAAATGCCCAGTATTGGCACTGATACCGGTATTGGTATCGTTGCTTCCCCAATTAAAAACTGTGCATCAGCATGGCTGCAAGGCTACTGGTGATGTCATCATCTTTGTCTACTATATTTCTATCCTAACAGTCACTTAAAATAACAATTTTGGATTGACTGATACTATGACATTTTCTTTCTCGTCTATCGAGGAACATGGGAATTCAAAAACAGATGGGTAACACTGTCACCTACAGGATGTTTATGACATTGGCAAACAGAAATGTCGTAAGCCAACCACTGTATAACCCCTCCTCTACCCAGCATGCCTCAGTTTTTGTGAAAAGCAGTGCCAGGGAAAAGTATAAAAAAAGAAGAGGGGTGGGTGGGACCTATGTCTCTCAATAGACTCCAAGAAATGTACGGTAAGTGCAGAAATCCTATTTTCTTTCTCATCCATTAAGGGAGCAGTCCAACTGAAGGGTGGGCAACAGCCACTGAGAGATCCACGAAGGGAACAGGAACTGTAAAGGAACCATCTAGAACTCAGGAATACCTGAAAGTCTGGTGTCCCAAGGAGGAGCACAGCAAGAAAGTCTCACTAGTTTTTTGCTATTTTTTGTGAAATGTTGTCCTTGTGACCTAAAGGGTTCTAAACCCTTCGTTTTTTTGCCTATATCTACTGCTAGCAAGCAGTAGATATAGGCAAGAAGTTTAAAAAAACCAAAACACTTTAACTAGGTTTAAACTTACCTCGTTATCGCTGCGCGCTCCCGGGCTGAGAATCAGGAACTGCTCGTACGGCCGCAAAGGATCTTGGGGTGGGCGAATGCGCAGTTCCGATTCTCAACCGGGAGACGAACAGAGACGCAAGGTAAGTCTATGGACGCGTGCGTGGATCAGAGGGACAGAGCAGTCAGCGCTGGATCGGAGAGCCGCCACACCGCTGGAGGGACAGATGAAAACATCAGGCAGAAGAAGAAGATCGGAATAAGAGACATCATTTAAGGTAAGTGCTAACATTAACATGGGGGTGAGGGAATCATTTTTTTGACTTTAATATCACTTTAAATCAAGATTCTTTGCTGATACCGCTGTGTCAAATCCCCACCTAGAGTGACCTGGACACCTCTGTCATCTAAACTCTCATAAGCACTAGCTGCCCAGGTTTGTAAGTACTTGAGACTTTGTCTCACATTGGGCATAGCTGTATTAATGCTACATGGAAGCAACACGTTTTCACTAAGATGCAGAGAGAACAATCCTGCTGCTACAGGTGACTTACTCCATACTTCCCTTGTGGTTCTGGGGTTGTTAGATATAGCTTGTTGGGGTACAGGTTAATCTCAGTTGGAGTCTTCCTCAGCTTCGTTGGTTGAGGCAGAGGCCTAATTTATGTCCACAGTTACTGGAGCATTCTGCCCACACAGGCTGTAAGCATGCTCCTGCACCATCCTATGGAGAGTGGAGAGTCTGTCATTCTTTTTTCTTATATCTTATATCCAGGCTGTAAACATCCTGAGAGGTCCTGAGACCCACCTGAGAGTGTGTCGGAACCTTTTCTTTTTAAAAGGGAATTTGTAAATTGGTGATCTGTTCCATCATAGATATACGAGGGGTTCACCTTAACAGGGAGACCACTAAGCTGGTTGATGATGTGCTCACCTTGGAGGATTCCACTGCCAGGCATCTACAGTCCTTTCTTTATCCAAGTATGAATTGACTAGCCTAGCCCTCTGTACCCTGCTGGCAGAAACTTTAATCTGCCACACTGTGTCATAATGGGTAGATTCCTTCAAGAGGGAATCCTCCATTGCTGGGGTAGGCTCTTGTTTCACAGACCGGCTGGAGCAAATTTCTGGAGCCTTTAGTGCGTTAATTGTAATGGCATGTCTATACAAATATGTAAGACACTCTCGTTATGCTGATAATACAGCCACTGGCTAACCCTATGTTTCTTACATCTCTTCCAACTGCTGTTCACTAATTCTGGTGCTACTGCACACATCAGGATATCTTCCCAGGTTTTCCTGGGTTTCCCACACCCTATAACCCCTTGTCCCAGTTCTATTGGGAACTTGGCTTTGGGCTTCTATAGGAGAATTCTAAATCTTTGTATACGGTTGAACCCCTTGGGGTACTTGGTACCTCTCAGCATTTTCCTTCTCCAGAGGGACATACTAACGCACGCAGGACCATTTCTTACTGAACCCTGAGTGTCCTACAGTGGCACCTGCTATTTTTTGAAGCACTGGACCCCTATGTCCACCCTAGAACTTTTCCAGGCATGCCCATTGTGGAACGCTCAGACAAACCTCCCTGAGATAGGTCAATTTCTTGGAGCCTTGCTGTGAGAGCACCTAACACCTGAACACCTGCAAGTTTTGACTGGATAGGGTTTCACACCTGTCAAGCATTGGTAACTATTGGTCACTGGTTTTCACCCTTAAGTACCAGGGTGAATGAGGTGGTCTCTTCCTCGTGCCCTGGAGGCTTAAGGAGTGTTCCCTTACCTTGGGCTTTAGTCTGCTTCCCCAGAACAGTTGGTCCTGAATTCATAGAGGGATTCCATTCAAAATTGACTTCCTGTCCTTGACATGGAACATCACTTAGGCATTTAACGTTCTGAAGGCAGCAGTATAATTCCAAATCTGAATTCTGGTGTCCCTCAATGGACTCCATGAAAAATATTTTATAGTACAGAATTTTTTTTTTTGTTGTTGCATCCATAAAGTTTCTCAACCGTGGGTACATACTGATAAAATGTAAGTGTATGAGAATTTCAGGCTAAAATCCTCCTTTAGGATTTGCACTGAATATGCAGCAACTGTGTGCAGCAGTGAGCCATTCAGAAACCAAACACTAGAAACTGGTGAATAGTTAAAACCAATCGGGACCAGTAAATGTAACATTGAACAGATTACAAATACAGCAAAACATCTAAATTTACCATCCCATAATTAAAGTAGCATTAAAGTCTGGAAGTTTTTTTACCATAATGCATTCTGTGCATTTAGGTAAAAACCGCCCAGTACTTTTTTCTCTCTCCCTCCCCACCACTTACCTGTCATTGCCGCTTGTCGCCGCCGGTCCTAAAGCGATCTTCCTTTGTCCGTTCTTCCTGGTTGCGGGGGGAGGATACTGATGGCAGAGGAGCCATAGTTTCTTTTTGCCATCAATCAAAATGTTGGGCGTAGAGAAGGGGTGTGGCATGCCGCAGGGCTGTGTCTGTCTATGTTGTTATATGTTTGATTCACACTAGTTGTCCTTCCCTTTCCGACATACTTATAAAAACACTTTTTGACTATGTGTAATGGGATAATGGGCGGCATTGTGTATTTAATGTTTTGTATTGTTTATCCATTAATGTTTTTTTCTCCTGTTCTGGAGCACAATGTGTTCCTTTCCATTATTTGTCAACCAATAAATACAAATACATAATAATAATTTGGACTTGATAGAATGCAATTATGCATGCAAATGATTTAAAAATATACATATTTTATAAAAAAGTTCTGTCATTGTCTATTTTTTGCATTGCACATCCTAAGCTGATATATTGTTATTGTTTTCAGGATTCCTGTGGAGATGCACAGAATGTAACATTTCAAGTTGTTTCTGAAAACAGACAGTGTAGTGATACTGGTTTAACCTGTGCCAAGACCATCAAGGTTTTTTTACAGGTGAGTTCTTTAGTTCAATATAGTTTCTGTAAAGTGTATCTATTACCAAAACAGGTTTTACTTTTTTTAGTTTTGGATAAAGTAGTGAAATATTAAAACTCTTTGTTTTTTAGTCGCTTTGGGCAGATTTTTCTGCCCTGGAGCCAACATGAATTAAGAGGACATTTCTACAGTGAGGGAATTTCCCTATTAGACACCTGTCACCAGAACAAACTTCCCCATAGGAACTCTTGTTCTGGTGACATCTCTGTAATTTTGAATTCCACATTACTTTATGCCTCAGTAACAATGATCACAGGACAAAAAGAGGGTGAATCCAGATAGCAATAAAAACTTGATGTTGTAATCTTTCCCTACACAATCCAAAATAAAAATCAAGTTTTGGTTTTTACATACAATGTAATATTATTAATCACTTGTCACTAGTTAACCTGTCATGTTAATACTTTATGGAAACCTTGAGATAGACATCTGGTACCTATACTACATTGACCAAAACATTCCTGATAATCTCTATTCTTTAAATGTTTCTTTATAGTTTACTAAACTGTGTAAACTGTATTGTGTTATTTTTCTATATAACAATTGTTCTAATAGTTATAATACATTTAAAGCCAAAACTTTTCCTTTTTTCAGTTTTGGATAGAGTAAGGACTGGTTGAAAGGCACTGTTTTTTTTGTCTGTCTGTGTCTCACTGGGGAGATTTCTCTTCTACACATTAAAGGACACAGTCATTCCCTCAATCAACAGAAGGGTTATACTGCCACATGCAGGAGTAGGATGCTAGGCATAAAACACAAAAGCACAGCTCTGGGGGCGGCCCCTGCTGGTGGCTCAACACTGTACTAACTAGAGGCAGCTCAGTTTTTTGCCTACCATTGAGGAGTATGGACCTAGCTCCCTGTTGGGAGCTTTGTTCCATTTTCTTCCAGCCCGTCACCCAGCCAAGCTGGGAGACAGGCTGGATACCCTAGATCCTTGTAGTTTCTCCAGCTCTGCTGATGAGCGCACACAAAGCCTTGCCTGACGGCTGCTTCAGCTGTGACAGCCCCTTCCACGTTCTGGGGCAGCCCGTGAAACATCTTGCGGGAGAAGACATATGACCGAGCCGCCTGTGGCTGCTTTGTCACAGCATTCCCCCTAGGCTTCCAGTCCCCCCACCACCATGGGAGGCGGTCTGTGTTGGGGTATAGCACCATGGCAGTCAGCCTGGACAGGTAAGTGAGTTTCTCATCCTATCACCTGAGCACCCTTTTCACACCCAAGGCATGCCTGACAAAGGTTAGAAGTCAGGCAAGTCCTCTTTCATTGGTGGTCCCAAGAGATTCTGGCCATCCAAGCCCTCCAAGACTGCTGAGAAGTCTCTCTCTGCATGAATGTTCACCCCCCACTTGTGCGAGTAAGGGCGGGGAGATATATTTGTTGGTTTGCGGATCACTGCCTGCCCCATATATTGGACAGTTGGGTTCGCAAGCTCATGGTTTCAGGTTGCACAATAGATTTTCTTTCCCCTCTCTGCCCCATTTTTTTTCCTTCCACTCTTTACTTGTTCCCAGCGTGTCTGTGCGACCTTCAGTAGGCCTTTCAGGATCTGCTGCGCATGGGAGTGGTTGCCATGGTGCACCGTCGGAAAGATTCAGGAGCTTCTATTCAAACCTCTTTACTGTTCCTAAAAAGGACGGTGTTTGTCCAATTCTGGATATCAAGGCCATAAATGCCTTGATATCCAGAAATTCAAAATGTAGTCCATTTGTTTGGTGGTGGCTTCTCTCCATCAGGGGGATTTTCTTGCTTTAACCGATATCAAGAATGTGCACCAGTTTGTCCTCCTTTGGCCTGCCCATCAACGCTTTCTACTTTTTGTGGTGGGGGAGGAGCATTTCCAGTTTGTGGCCCTTCCTTTCGGCCTGGCATTGGACTCCCGGTTCTTTACCAAGTTATTGGCTCCAGTCCTTGCCTTATTGAGGCAGCAGGGGATCTCGATCGTAGCATATCTGCACAAACTTCTTCTTCTGGCCAAGTCTCATTCAGACCTAGATGTCAATCTGACAGTGGACCTACACACTTTGGAGGAGTTCAGCTGGCATCGCCATACTAAATCTATAAATGAACCTGGTTCCAAAGCAAGATCAATAATTGTGTCAACCTGTGTGAAGTAGACAGTGAAACCAATTGAACTATGAAATTGCCTTTTCCCAGAGGTCACCCTCCAATGGTTCCAAATCAGACTCCGACTTGATCTTGCATTTCAAAGGGGCTTTAAGCAAAACAGTCGGTAACAACTGAGTATATAAAGTAGAAATCACACCCCTTGAAAAATAGAGTCCACAATTCCATTACAACCTATAGATACTTTACATACACCCGGATGAGTAGCTAGAGCATGTCTCAACTGTAAATATCTATAAAACTAGGAATTAGCCAATGAATAAGTAGATTGTAAATTATACGATTGTAATGTACCACATTGTACCACTGTGAAAGGGTTAGGATCCTGCTTGTTACCAATCTCTAAAGCCATGATGTTTCAATACCTCAGACAGGAAACCATTTTCCCGTAAGGATGTAAAACCCATACATTCAGGCATTCCCAGCAAACATTTAACTGAACGCCACATCTTTCCTATTATCCAAATAGTAGGCAGATGGTAAACCATTTTTAAGTATAGAGTAATTTCTAAAGACATAATACGGTCCTTGCCATTGAACAAAAATGTAATACAGTAAGCCCTAGAACAGTGGTCTTTATTTCCTCATCCCGCTAAATGTCCAGTTGCATTTTCGAGAAATATACCCATGGATTAGGGGCAGATAAACCCCCTTTTCCCTTGGGATATTGTAAAATTTCCATTTTTAAACATGTTCTTCTTTTCCAAATAAGTTCCCAAAAAATTGTATTAACCCTCCTAAATAGACATTGAGGAATCCATCAAGGGAAATTGTGAAGAATAAATGAGAGCTGAGGCATCCATATCATCTTAACCAGTTTAACTCTACTTGCCACTGATAACAGGCAGCTGTTTAGTGTGTTATTTCTGTTTAGTGTTAGCCTTTCTTATTCTGTTTGCTTTCCCACCCCTCTGTTTTCACTGCTTTAGGATGTTCCTTCCGTTGAATAAAGAAGAGGATGTGTCCTTTAATAAATGTAAGAGAAAAAAGGTTTTTTTGTACTCATCGTAAAATCCTTTTCTCTGTGTTAATTGAAGGACACCCCCTCCCCTCTGCAGTTGTCTACTCATCTTGTTTCTACTGCTTGGGGATTAACTGAGCTGCTTCTAGCAAAAGGGGGGGGGGGGGGGAGTTGAGCCACCATCAGGGGCCACCCCCAGTGCTGTGCTTTCGTGTTTATGCCTAGCATCCAAATCCTGCAGGTAGCAGTATAACTCTTCTGTTGAATGAAGAAATGGCTGTGTCCTTCGATGAACTCAGAGAAAAGTATTTTACAGTGAGTACAAAAAATCCTATTTTCCCTACTTCTTATCTCAAGGCAAAACAGGAACTGAAAGAACATTCCACCAAAGTAAGGGAAATCCTCTCAGACAACTGACTCTGAAACAAGTGTCCATATTGGAAAGTTTCCTCTCTATTCCTGTTCCAGTGACAACTTTAGATTTTCTACCATTTTCACTCAGGGTGTCAGTGATCACTAGGACAGAGTGAATCTTTCCAGTGGGATGCACATATTATCTCTGTGAATTTTCCTTCTGTGCAAATAGATGCACAAAACTTCTTTCTTTTAAATGGATGCACAAAACATGGTTATTTTCTTTATAAGCTGAATATATTTTTGAATGCCATCATGTAATACCAAATTTTGGCCACTGGATGGTAATACAAGATGACATTTGAAATTACATTTGACTTACAGGTATATAAGAACATTCATTTTGGGCATCCTTTCACACAGAATGTACATTTAAAGAGATTCACAGGGCTAGTGGCCCTAAGAATGTTTTATAAATAGACCCCTTAGAGCTTGCGTATGTTCATATATGTGTGTAGAGAATGTTCGTTAGCCCCATAGACCAAAACAACAGAATAGCGTCATTGGTAGCTAAGCAGCTGGCAGCCCCACAGCATCATAGGTTGTTATAGTGTACTCGTCTGCACCCTAGCAACCAATGATAATGAGTGGCTCAGCCACCAGTCAGCCAATGGCACTGTGCAGGCCACATAGCATCATTGGTTGCTAGGATACAGAGGAACATTTAGTGGGTGGGCTAACTGGCCAAATAATTTGCTTGTTTGAAGAACTGCAAACAGCTTGGTTCAGGTCGAACTCATGGTAAACCTGAACCCAAAGCTCATCCCTAAGTATGAATAGCCCTGTCAATTATGATAACACTGATATTAC
>NW_017309279.1:42249-46028 GCF_000935625.1 Nanorana parkeri | reverse complement strand
AGAGCGGCCCCCCCCCCCCCCCCTCCCTGCACCATATCAGGCCACATGCCCTCGGAATTGGGAGGTTGCCTTGTCCCCTGGGAAAAGCATCTTGTCCCCCCATGCTGATGGGGACAAAGTCCTTTTCCACCACAGCCCTGACCCAGTAGTTGTGGGGGCCTGTGGGCAGGGGCTTATTTGCATCGGGTTGCCCCCTATAATAAAGGGTGCACCCAGATGCTGCCCCACCTTGTGAATGAGTACCCCTACTCATTCACTCAAGGGTTAAAGTAAAAAGTTTATAAAGAGCCCACACTTTAAGTAAAAATCCTTTTAATTGAAAAAAACAAACACACACCAAAACAAAGGTTTTTGACAGGTCCTTTAACCCGTTAGTTACCAAGGTCTTTTTTGTTTTGTTTTTTGTACTCATGATATAATCAACAATTTAGGCCTGAAAATTACTTCAACCCCCCAGACATTATATATTTTCTGAAAGCCAAGACCCTGTAGAATAAAATGTTGGCAGTTTAAAATTTTTATGTTACACCAGCGCAACGTATTATCAAACCCCAAAATGTAGTGAAACATGCCCTTAAATGTCCCAAAACACAATTAAATACCCATTTTTGTTATAAAATATAAAAGAAAGGTTCCAAGAGTAAATAGATACCCAAGATGCCCAGGTTAAAAATTGTGTGAATACGTGAAACTGTGACAAAATTCAGTACCCCAAAAAGTCCATAGATGACACATTAAAAGCCCCCACAGGTCATCAGTTTAGAGATACGCATAAATATATGGGCTTAGAGTTATTGCTCTCACTCCGGCATGCGCGGCGATACCCAACATGTGTAGCACGATCGTCATTTTCATATAAAGGTGCACCCGATGCATGTTTACGTGAAGAAGCGTGTGCTTCTTCAAAGTAAGGGACTTTGAATTTAAAAAAAAAATTATTTTTACATTTATTTAATTCAATATTAATTTTAAAAACTGCTATATTTTTTTTACTTTACTTTAATTGCTATCACATAGGGGGGCTTACAATCCCCCCCTTTGATAGCAGATTGGCAGTGACAGTTATTATTTAACAACTTGCCATCCGCCGATTGTGAAAAAACGGATGGACAGCAAACTCACATGGGCGGGTTGCCGTAATTAGATGGCTTTTTTTCGTCTGCTCGCGCACGCGCACGGCCAGAAAAAACCCATCCATTGTGAAGAGCTGTTACCGGATTTTTGACATACAAACGATCAACAGCTCTAAAGCTGCCGATTGCTTGTATGTTGTGGCTGCGCGTTCCCCTTCCTCAAGTCCTGCTGCTGCTACTGCCCCCCCCTTCTGACCCCTTACCTTCAATCCCGAGATCCGTTACCCCATCTGTGGCCCGGGACAGGCTCGGGAGGGTGTCAGGAGGTAAGATGGAAGGGAGATCAGCATCTTCCTCCTTGCTGAGCTCCCTCCGTACTGTGAATGCAGAAGTGATGTGCAATACATAACTTCCGCATTCACCTGTCAGTCATCTGGCTTGCCGAGCCAGAGAGAAGAAGCTGATGAAGCAGATCTCTGCTTCATCAGCTTCTTTGGGGGTCCCTAGGTGACATTAGGGGTCTTAGAGACCCCTAATGTCCCCATAGAGAGGACCTCTCTGTGCCTTTGCTATTATATTGGTGGATTGTTATCCCCCTATGTAATAGCAATGACATTAAGTGTAAAAAAAAAAAGAAAAAAAAAAAAAAAAAGTCACAAAGCAGAACTGGTCCTGTTTTTGACAGCAAAGTAAAGTCAAATCCTGAAATTATATTGACAATCTACTTGCAATTTCCTTTTACTGCCTTTCCTATAATGTCGAAGCAATGCAGTCCATTGAAGTCACCTGCACGCCAACCTCAGCTCCATTATGGTACTATTTTCTATTAATCACTGATGACACTAAACTAATGAGTGGTAAAAGCTTTTAAAGCATCGCCTATGGCCAATTTTGGGTATTGTAGTATTGTAGTTTTTTTAGGTTTCGTGGGCAGTCACAATTTTAAGGGTAGACATGTTTGGTGTCTTTTTACCCAACATGGCCCTGTCTTTTTTATTTTACCAAAAAATTGAGTAGTAATAAATGTTTTATAATTTAATATAGGGGAAACATTTTTTTTTTGTAATTTTTCCTTAATATGGTAAAAAATAAAACCCCCAGTGGTGATTAAATACCACCAGAAGAAAGCTCTATCTGTCCCCAAAAAATGGTATAAAATTAATTTGAGAACAGCGTTGCATGAATGTCAGTCAAAGTACTGCAGCTCTGAATACTAAAAAAATGGCCTGGAGAGGAAGGAGGTTTAACACCGCAAACTTGAAGTGGTTAAGGTGATGCTGGAGGTCCAAAAGACCCCTAGTGTCACCTTTACACTAGAAATAACATATAAGTGCAGATTGTGCTTCAATAGCTTATTGCTGGTCTTCTGGAGCCCAGCACTGACAGCTATGGGACTGGAAGTGATGTAATCTGCATCCCTCTTGGTCCCATAGTACAGAGGGGGATTGGCAAATGGAGGTTCGCTGATCTCCACAGCTTCCCCCCGACACCAGAGAAGCCGGGGCTATGGAGCTGTGGAAAAACAGCGTGGGTGTCTGGCAGGGGACGGCCCGTTTTCTGGCCCGGAGAAGCGATCGGGCGACAGTTGAGTCGCCTGATCGCTTGTATTGTAACGCCGACAGTCTTTACCCACCGGGAGTCTGTTTAAATGGGCCCAGTACCAGTGATGTACTATGGACGTCACTGGTCACTAAGGTGTTAATATAAAAAAATAAAATAAAATCACAAACATTAAAAAATTAATCCGCCGACTTAATTCAAGCATTAATCTTAACGTCCAGCATTGTCCACGATGACCGACTCGTCTAAATAAAAGAATACCCAATGCCCACTGTCCCATCCCCATGTGATGAACTCCCACAGCAGAATAAAAGTTTGACAGATGCCGGCCAAATGTAAACGGACAGGTGGAGCTACTGGTGAAATCACCACTGGCTCCGCCTATTTGTTTACATTTTGCTAGCATCTGTCAAACCGCAATTGCAAGTGCTGGCAAAATTAAAACAAATGGGCAGAGTCAGCTGTGATGTCATGGCTTGCTCCGCCCATTTGTTGTCATACAATGACAGGCTATTGTGCTCAAATGACCTTCGTCAGACCATTCTCCCCTATTCAGCAGTGCCTTCGGTTCAACTGAGCTGAAGCATAGGTGTACGGCTCGGGCTGAGCTGTTCAGCTGCCTTCAGCTGCTGTACGGGCCATTGTGAATAGCTGAACCGAAGGGCTCCGGTAGTCGAAGTGTACCGAAGGATTACCCGAAGCTACAGCTGTTTAACTTGTGCATATTGAATGTACATGCTGTTCCACTGGATGATTTGCCAGAGGTATTTTTATTACTTTTTCCTCTGGTACATTGCTTGGATATTAGGTAAGCAAGACACATTACAAAGAAGGTAACTGTGTACCAGCAGTCCCTGTGATGGGCCTAAACTATTAATGCCTATAGCTGGAGACTATAATATGTTGCATCAAATGTGCTTCAGTTCAGCTTCAGCTGTTCAAAAACAGCATCTAGAAGCCAGCTTTGCTAATTAGTTACAATTAATCTAATCGTAATGTTCTCCTTTATGATTTCCAGCATGCTTTACTAACACTGTCAAATATTAATGCAGCTATAACACATACTGTATATAGTCAGAATGAAGACAATTTACAAAAACATCATATATTTTTTTCTCTTTGCGTTCTCATATTTTTAGGGCTATA
>NW_017309279.1:38901-41296 GCF_000935625.1 Nanorana parkeri | reverse complement strand
GTCAGCCTTTCACCACCCCTTTACCTTTACTGAAGGTACTCAAGGCTAGTGGCCAGAGAAAAAACAAACAAACACCAAAACAAAGGTTTTTGAGGGGTACTTTAACCCGTTAGTTACCAAGGTCTTTTTTGTTTAGTTTTTTGTACTCATGATATAATCAACAATTTAGGCCTGAAAATTACTTCAACCCCCCAGACATTATATATTTTCTGAAAGACAAGCCCCTGTAGAATAAAATGTTGGCAGTTTAAATTTTTTATGTTACACCATATTAGCGCAACGTATTATCAAACCCCAAAATGTAGTGAAACATGCCCTTAAATGTCCCAAAACACAATTAAATACCCATTTTTGTTATAAAATATAAAAAAAGGTTACAAGAGTAAATAGATACCCAAGATGCCCAGGTTAAAAATTGTGTGAATACGTGAAACTGTGACAAAATTCAGTACCCCAAAAAGTCCATAGATGACACATTAAAAGCCCCCACAGGTCATCAGTTTAGAGATACGCATAAATATTGGCCTTAGAGTTATTGCTCTCACTCCGGCATGCGCGGCGATACCCAACATGTGTAGCACGATCGTCATTTTCATATACTGTAAAGGTGCACTCGATGCATGTTTACGTGAAGAAGCGTGTGCTTCTTCAAAGGAAGGGACTTTGAATTTTTAAAAAAAATTATTTTTACATTTATTTAATTCAATATTAATTTTAAAAACTGCTATTTTTTTTTTTTACTTTACTTTAATTGCTATCACATAGGGGGCTTACAATCCCCCCCTTTGATAGCAGATTGGTATCCCCAGTGGTGATTAAATACCACCAGAAGAAAGCTCTATCTGTCCCCAAAAAATGGTATAAAATTAATTTGAGAACAGCGTTGCATGAATGTCAGTCAAAGTACTGCAGCTCTGAATACTAAAAAAATGGCCTGGAGAGGAAGGAGGTTTAACACCGCAAACTTGAAGTGGTTAAGGTGATGCTGGAGGTCCAAAAGACCCCTAGTGTCACCTTTACACTAGAAATAACATATAAGTGCAGATTGTGCTTCAATAGCTTATTGCTGGTCTTCTGGAGCCCAGCACTGACAGCTATGGGACTGGAAGTGATGTAATCTGCATCCCTCTTGGTCCCATAGTACAGTGGGGGATTGGCAAATGGAGGTTCGCTGATCTCCCCAGCTTCCCCCCGACACCAGAGAAGCCGGGGCTATGGAGCTGTGGAAAAACAGCGTGGGTGTCTGGCAGGGGACGGCCCGTTTTCTGGCCCGGAGAAGCGATCGGGCGACAGTTGAGTCGCCTGATCGCTTGTATTGTAACGCCGACAGTCTTTACCCACCGGGAGTCTGTTTAAATGGGCCCAGTACCAGTGATGTACTATGGACGTCCACCCATCAAGACAACTCTCCTGCAGTAGCCAATCATGTGCACCTGCAACCCATCTTCCAGTCACAAGTGTCTGTGTGAAAAAAAAAAATCAGAGAACATAATCTACAGTACACAGCACATGCACAGTGTTTGCTACAAATATATTCAACTCTAACAGAGTGTATATTTAAGGAGGTTTAGTAGAGTCTAAGTTATGAGATAAATTCCTGCCTTGGTCCAGAATGCTGTAAATTGATAAAGCCTGGCTATTATAGCTTCAATGGAGTAAGTACAGTTTACGGCACACCATATGAAAATGTTCTCAGACCCCTCCCAGCAAACTCTCTTTGAGGCACCTTGCAGTGGCAACTGTGACAATTGTCACAGACCTCAACATAATATATGCCTAAATCACGGACATGTATCTGGAGAACTATCAGTATAGACTGTACACTACCAGGGACCAGTGCTGTGGAAAGAATTTGCCAGGGAAGTGGTGGAGGAAACAGTGCAGAGAATGAATTTGTGACCTAAAATTTCCAGCTAACTACTCTGTCCATGGTAGATCATGATTCTTTTTTTCTACGACAAGTGATGTTTTAAGGGGCATAAGAACTCTAAGCTTGATTACATTTTTAACCCTTCAACCGGCAAAGCAAGCAAATGCCAATTGTCTTGGTATCTTAGCAAAGAAAAAAAAGGTAGTAGCTGCAAAATGAATATTAATAAAAATAATTGGGTCATTTTATATTTTGATATAATAATATGGGGGTTTCTTCCTGAGTTCCCAGGACACTAATTCAAGACTCAGTTTTCCAACTGTCAGAATCTAGAAAAAAGCCCTCCCTGGTATTGGTGACATAGGGGTCTATTCACTAAGCTGCCAATGGCAGCCGAGTGAATGACCGATCTGAAGTGAAGTGAGCCGAACACTGTTCGGCTATTCACTTCAGGCTGGTACGGCTGATTTCAGCCGTACATCGGCTGAAATCAGCCATACATCGGCTTGCTTCGCGTGGCTTCGG
>NW_017309279.1:37437-38680 GCF_000935625.1 Nanorana parkeri | reverse complement strand
CTATTGTGAATACCCCGTACAGCACCCCTTCGGTTCTACTGAACCGAAGGGGTCCTGGGTCCGAGGCTAGCCGAAGGATCGGCCGAAGCTACGGCCAGATCCTTCGGCAGCTTCGTGAATAGACCCCATAGAGTCTTAGGAAAAACAATTAACATTAACATCAATGGGACTGAAAAATAAAATCTAAATTTTTATTGGGAGTCAGTGGGAGTTTCACCATTCCCAATGCAAGAAGGAATGTTTGTCTATGTCCTATAGCAGGGGTGCCCACAATTTTATTTTTTAAGATCTACTTTTCAAATGTCGAGCTAAAGGAGATCTACCAAGGAAAAAAACTCCTTTATTTTGAAAACAATTAAAATGCTTGCTGGGACTACTGCATGTATCTTCCTATTGAATAAACCTAATCATTTAAATACAGATGTTCAATGTTAACAATAAACTCTAAGTGCCCACAGCACAATAGAGCTCTCTGTTGGCTGTTTCTTCTCACTCATCCTCCTGGTTATCTCTCCTGGCTATCTCTCCTGGCTCTCTTCCCTGGCTGACTCTCCTCGCTCTCTCCCTGGCTGTCTCTCTTTGCTCTCTCCCCGGCTGTCTCTCTCTCTATCCTAGCCGTCTCTTCTCTGCCTCCCCTGGCTGTCTCTCCTCACTCATCCTCCTGGCTATCTCTCCTGGCTCTCTCCCCTGGCTGTCTCTCCTCACTCTCTCCCCTGGCTGTCTCTCCTTGCTCTCTCCCCTGGCTGTCTCTCCTCTCTCTCTCCCCTGGCTGTCTCTCCTTGCTGGGCACCCCTGATTAAGATATGTTCTGGGAAATTAACTTGAATGTTCCAGAGACAAGTCTTTAATAATGATAGATTAAGAAGTCTAGAAGATACACTGAATATTATCTCTGACTTAAGATAGATATACCTTTGTATACTCGGCTGTCAGCAGCAAGGTGGCTAATTTCTTTCGAACTTGGCCATATAAATGAAAAGGTTTCTGGAGACAGGGATTTGTTTTGGTAAAAATCAATTATTGTCATTTCCCCTGTGTTAAAAATACAGTGCAAAAAAATCTATAAGTTTGTTGAACTTACCAAAATGTTTATGGCTGCCCCATCTGACAAAAGCCCACTGTCCTTTTATTGCCACATGAATTGCTGCATGAGTGGTACCTGATTATTTGAGCAAGCACACCATCAATCACAGACTGACAACTTTACAGTGAAAACCAAATAAGTTATTAATTCCATACGCCC
>NW_017309279.1:27267-36158 GCF_000935625.1 Nanorana parkeri | reverse complement strand
CTCTCTCCCCTGGCTGTCTCTCCTTGCTCTCTCCCCTGGCTGTCTCTCCTCTCTCTCTCCCCTGGCTGTCTCTCCTTGCTGGGCACCCCTGATTAAGATATGTTCTGGGAAATTAACTTGAATGTTCCAGAGACAAGTCTTTAATAATGATAGATTAAGAAGTCTAGAAGATACACTGAATATTATCTCTGACTTAAGATAGATATACCTTTGTATACTCGGCTGTCAGCAGCAAGGTGGCTAATTTCTTTCGAACTTGGCCATATAAATGAAAAGGTTTCTGGAGACCTTATTTTGGTAAAAATCAATTATTGTAATTTCCCCTGTGTTAAAAATACAGTGCAAAAAAATCTATAAGTTTGTTATAGTTACCAAAATGTTTATGGCTGCCCCATCTGACAAAAGCCCACTGTCCTTTTATTGCCACATTAATTGCTGCATGAGTGGTACCTGATTATTTGAGCAAGCACACCATCAATCACAGACTGACAACTTTACAGTGAAAACCAAATAAGTTATTAATTCCATACGCCCATACAACATAGACACCAAGCCCTTGCCTGGGCTGCTGCAGTGCCGAGATTGTGAGAAGCGCCACCGTCAGGTCATGTGGGAACTGCAGGACGGCAGGAGGGAGCTCGGAACAGCAACCCCCCTTGCGTTCACAATCTACCAGCACTAGTTTTGCGATCGCCTGGTAGATCGCGATTAACCTAATGGACAACCCTGTCTTATGGCATGAAACAATCCCCACTTGCATTGGTGTCATTTAGATTAATGAATAAAGACCCTAGCCTCATTGTTGTCAGTGTGGTTAGTTACGTTTAGCAGCACCTTCTTTCTGAGATGTATGTGTTTCTGTACAATTCAGTACCTCCTCTGCCAGTATTTACTTGCTACTTGTCCTATACTGGCTCTGTTTAATTACTTCAATGCTGGAACTATAAAACAACTGTAGCTGTATAAGGCCATTGGAAAGAAGTTTTGGTGGTACCGCATAAAGACAGAACAGGACACATAAGGACATCGAGTTCATCCTACCTTGTTCCTGGAACCTTGACCAGATACTCCCAGGACCCACAACAGCCAAGTGGGTTGCCATAATGGTAGTTCTGGCAATGTATAGCTTTTGTAGCATAGTGCAGTGTTAATTAAAGAACTTGATTGATACACAAAACACTGCTTGCTGGAAAACTTGGAATACATGCACATCCCTTTTTATCCCTTTAAACACACTGTAAGTACAAAAAAATAACTGTTGATGTGCCAATTATATATTAATAACAATAATAATTATTAATAATAAAGTACTTGCAACAGTGTTATAGCCATATTAGAAAGTCCTGGACGAGATTCATGAAAGTTGTGCTATTTCCCATGGCTGTGACAAATTCTGGTAGTTCTTATGTGCAACATTTTTACATTCTGAAACTATGGCTGCATTAGATTCATTAAGAAATACTCTCATATTGGTGAAAATAAAAGTGGAGTAAAATAAGAAATTGTATAGTAGACACTAGAAATCTGTCTCCGTCTGTGCAACAAATGCCACAACTCGTGACAGATTCAAAAACTGTTGCACATCTTTCATTAATTTGGCACATGACTTTCTGAAATTGCAATAATGCCAGAAAAGTGTTGCAAATACTTTATTGAATTGCTCCCAGTGAATTTTCAGCTCTAAATTTCCAAGCACGTGGTGTCAGCCCTGCCTACTTCATTTCATTCATTACAAAAAAACACAAATCTATCCCTGTCTCCCCCAGCCTTTCTCATCTCTATAACCCCTTTTTTTTCATAGGCAAAGAGCACAGGAGGTTATCAGCTTACAAGATTTATGGCCAACTCAACTGGATTTTTTTGCACTTATTTAATAGATATAACAACACCATTTCAATTATATATTTATCATAACAAAACGGAGACAGTAAGAGTATATTGTTAGAGTTTGCGTACACTTTAACTTCTTTCACCTTTTTGCAGCATAATGTCTGCGGGCTCTGTGGAAATTTTGATGGCAATTCGAAGAACGATTTTAATACAAGAGGCCACTGTACTGTTGAAGATGTTATAGAATTTGGTAACAGCTGGAAGTTGTCACCTACGTGTTCTGATGTCGATAGCATAGTGGAACCCTGTGACATTAACCCATTCAGAAAGCCATGGTCACAAAGACAGTGCAGTGTCCTTCTCAGTGACACCTTCAGACCCTGCCATTCTCAGGTAAAATCTCTAATAGTGATGACTGAATCAGGAGAATCCCTATTTGTCTATTTTTCCTAAATATTTCCATGCCAATCGGGTGACCAAATCTGCCTGGGTTTCATTAGTGGTCAGTTTTGAAAAATATCCTCAAAATGTGGAAAATGCTAACTTTTCCTGAGATGTTGTCTATGGAGGGGAAATATTGATATTAATTGTGTTCCTTTAATGGGGCTAATAAATACACTGCCAGAAAAGGGGCAATGGAAGCTGGGCATTACCATGGAGTATGCGTACCAATGGCAAAACTAAAAAACAAAATAAAAACATACATCAGGGAGGGGGCCTTTTTTTGGCTTCAAAGGCTACATTGAAGATACACAAATCCTTTAAATCTTGTTTGGATAATGTGTTAAAGCTCTACATGAAGTTATGGAACAGCACAATGTTCACAAACAGCCTCAGCGATGGGGAGGGGGATAAGGGGCACATTAGTAACACTAGCAGGCAACTGACTGCTCTGCACCTGGGAGGATGAAGGTGCAGAAGATTTTGTCAGCTAGTAACTATTGTGCTGTGACTGAATTGGCTGGAGAGATATACATATACATATATATTTATTTATCCTAAAACACTAACTAACTAAAGCACACTATATTTTAACAGATATATTTTTTAGCATAAAATAAAACAGGAAAATGTTAGACATGTAGGTTTCATTTTATCCCGAATTTAAATTACGGCAAATTTCTTCAAATTCGGACATTCGGATGCATCCAAATTTCCGAAGGACAAAATAAACAATATCAACATATCCAAATCTTTTGATAATGAAAATTTGGATGCATTCAAATGTCAGTCGGAATGAACTGAACTTACAACACTCTCAGGAACCATGGGGAACAATAGTAGTAGTAGTCCTCCAGAAGGAAGGACAGTGTCACCATGAAATACACAAATAAACTACATTTTTTTTGAGCATGTAATATTTATTGAATTTTCAATGAATATACAGCAAGAGTGTTCAAAGTAATATAAGAGGATACTGCATTTTTGTTAATAGTTAAGGTACTTGAATGCATTTTTAAGATTTAACTCTTGCATTTAGTGTCACTTTAATTAAATAATAATGACTTGTATTTCTAAATGCAGTAAGTAACTGAATGTGGTTTGGTAGATCCAATCACAGGCTGGGAGAAAGGAGGTTACCTTAATTTATTATGTCTATGAAGGTTCTCATTCATTCAGGTCATGGTATATCTGTAAAAAATAAAACAAGGCAACTGGACTTGCTGTATTTTTCTTGAAGACATTTCACTGGCCATCCAACCAGAAAGCTGGTTGGACGACCAGTGAAACGTCTTCAAGAAAAATACAGCAAGTCCAGTTGCCTTGGCTTATTTTTTACAGATATACTTACTTTATTACTTAACTGCAGTAGAAAAACGTCTGGTCACCAAGCTGTCTTTAAAGTCCGGAAGAGCTGTGTAAATCTCTGGCATGGTTGGGTTGAAATAATAATCCTTTGTGAGGTAAGACATATGCATTTCATGTGTCTACCTACCCTCTCCACACTGTGCCCAGGTTCTTCCTTTGTCTAGCTCCACCACCCTAATTTTGAGCTGAACGATACTCGGCCTAATTCCACTAATTTCCAGTGAGCCCAGCCTGTTGTTGACCCACACTTCTGGGGGCCTTTCATCATGCAGCTTGGCTTCACAGTACTCTTGGAATGAGTGACACTTACTTGCCATTATGTGAGTACCACTCAGTCTAGGAGGAAGGCTCTCCGATTATATGGTGTGTTTTTTTTCTAATGTAAGTGGCATTATAAACCCTGTGGACGAAGCTGCCTGAAAACCTGTAGGAATCCATCAGGAATTTGTTCATCTGATACACTCAAAGTTGAAGGTATATGAACATTTTCACAAAATTGTTTAAAGTAAAATATCAACATGCAAATTTTGAAATCTAAAAAAAACAGGTATATTTTCTCAGACTATTTGCATTGTAAAACTACCAGATTATCAAATCAGTTAGTAAATAAACAGGGAGCAAAAAAAGGAGATTAAGATGAGTGGATACCCCTATTTATGCTCCTCTATACTCTACAGCAGAGGCGTCAATCTCAAATACACAGTGGGTCAAAATTTTAAAAATCCTCCAAGTCGAGGGCCGGGCTGGTTCACACAGTTTAATACCGTGATCTATACAGTATATCACACAGTATAATACAGCAGCATATACAGTATATCACACGGTATAATAACAAAGCCTGTAATTTTAATTATTAAAAAGCCTGATACATAATTACAATAAAACTCTTTTTTTATTAACTTTTTTATTTACTTTAACTTTAAGAAATAGTACAGAGCATTTACAACAAAATAATTTACTTATGAAAACGTTTTCCCATCTGGAAAATCATCAATTGAAGATGTTTTAAAAAATAGTTTTATCTCTATTTAAATTACTGTAAAAAAAAGTATGTTGGGGGGATACTCAATGGGGACAGTATGGAGTCCATACTGTCCCCATTGAGCATCCCCCCCACATAATTTTTACTATAGATTAAACCAGGGCTCAAAATTTCAGGTCCTGACCTACTAGCCAGGCCTTCAAAGTTACTCGTCACCAGTTGCCCTGCATAACACAAACAAACACACACAGGGCACAACGCGCACACAGCACAACACACATACAGCCACAGCACAACGCACGGGGCATTACACATACACATTTCATCTGAAATAAATTTTTAGTCTTCGCACATGTCTAATAATATGCGTGTGGGGGGGAGCAGTTTTCACTTTTTTTTAATAATTTTTTACATTTGTTACTTTTTTTATTATAATTTTTTATTTTAAGATTAATTTTTTTACTGTTGGGGGGGCTTCGGGGAAATATTAGGGGTACAAACAGACCCCTGACATTTCCCTTTTAAAATAGAAAAGAAATTGAGGACACCAAATCCTCAATTTCTTTTTCAGCAGCCTCAGCACTCAGTGAATGGGAAGCACTCAGTACAGAGGCTTCCCATTCATTCAGACACTGATAGTAAAATATTTACTATCAGCTGTTTCTGAATGGGGAGGAGCCTCTGTACTGAGTGTTTCTCCCCATTGAGAAATTCATGAATGAACAGGCTGTGATGTGAATCACAGCCTGTTCATTCATAACTGGGGACACATAATACTATGTGTCCCCAGTTATTTACAAACACTGGAGTGATCAGACGATCGCTCCAGTGTTTGTCCTTCTCACATGGAGGATCGGTAAATATCAATGATATTTACCGATCCCCCGCTCTGCCACGCACAGAGCCGCTGTCATCCTGAAACTGACAGGATGACAGCGGCTCCGATCTCCAACCCGCTCGGCCATCCTGATAGCTGCGGGCGCGGCTTCTCTCCCCCTCAACGCTCCGCCATCCTGACAGCAGGCAGCGCTCCCTCCTGCTTAGATGGACGGACGAGGGAGCGCTGTCATCAGATCGGTGAACAGGAAAGAAGCCGCCCCGAGGAGGCTTCATTTCCACTCGCCCCCACGCAATTTTCACTCGCAAATTGCGAGGGGGCGAGTGGAAATTTTGAGCCCTGATTTAAACAATAGAGATCAAACTATTAGATTACATACTAGTTTGGAGGCAGGCGGTACACAGGTGTCACAGATACTACTTTCAGTATATCACTCCCCCTCTTCTCCATGACTTCTACAGTACAGAAGAAGTGATGGAGAAGAAGGGAAGTGATATACTGACTGACTCTCCCGGCTCTCTGTCGTCTGTGTTGGATCCTGATTCACACCAAGGAGCACCTCATGTCATCTGGACTGGACCTCGGGACCCCACTCAGTCACCTCACCTCACTGCCACACCTCCCTTGTCGCGCCATGCTGCTGCCAGGCTGCCTGCTGGGTACATGGGCCTCTGGCCGGCGGCAGCTCTCCGGCTCCTCAGTTCCATGAAGATCGCCGCGGGTAGTGTGAGAGAGCTGCCGACGGACAGTGCCAGATCTAATGATAATTTATTATCATCAGGCGGGCCAGAGATATTTCCGTTGCGGGCCGGTTCTGGCCCGCGGGCCTTGAGTTTGACACGTATGCTCTACAGTATTACTTCACAAATTGGCCTGCATTTTAAAGACCATTCATAAAAGGGTGAAAGTAGTGTTAATTCTATTGTATGTCATGGAGTTCCTTCTGCTTAATATATAAAGCTCTGTGGAGAAGAGGCCAGTCATATATTTTTGACAGGTCATGTGACCGGACTCTCTTCCCATATTTTTTTTATCCCTACTGCCATATTGTAAAAAAATGGCAGGGAGATGAATATCTAATTCTGGAGTGACATTTGAAAACGTCACCACAGGAATGGCCATTTGGTGCCCATTGCACCCACTTATATCTGTGTACTGAACTGCCTTCAGAGGCTCAGTACCTTGAGATTGCTGTGATGACTAATCATAGCAGTCACATTATACAATTTACATTGAAGACCCCCCCTTTCTCTTACAACAGGAAGTAGAGGCATCATAGTAGTTTGTGGATAGGAGAATGAATAGATGGATCAGCAGCAGCTCTGATTTAAATATTCATTAATTCTCACTTACTAATCTTTTTTTAACCCTTTCACTGCCCCTCCTATCCCAAACTGCTGATCTCCAGCCTGCCTCTATATTGTGACCTGTATAATAACCTTTCTTCTCTCTTATCCTTCACATATGCACAATAACCCCTTCATCTTCATCCTGCCACTGTATGTGGAGTGGGGGGATGGGGGTGTAGGATCTCATCTAATCCAAGGTATACATTCCAATACATACAATAGAATAATTAAAGTTATAAAATTATAAAATCCAAACTCTGAAACCATCCAATCCTAGTGCAGTTGCCCGCAGTGCCCCTACAATCCATTGGCTATGATCCCCAAGCATGAATACAGAATCACTTCACCTCACTGATATAAAATGTGTAAACTAATTTAAAATTTTCACACAATTTTTTTATTCGGTGCATCTCGCTTTTTTGACACCTTACTGAATGGTTTGCTGAATTGTGAGTTGGAGTGCCATTCTGAATGGAGTGCACCACACACAATACAGTACATTACCACAATAAGTAGGTGTAAAGCCAGTTGCCAGACCATGTATTGCTTTAAGGCACCCCAAGCAGGTTATAAAATGTATTTGTGTGGGGGGGGTGTTTCTTTTTTTTTTAGCACCATGTGAAAAGGACACCCTCCTTGCATTACAGTATCTTTAAAATGTTTTTTTGCATGATACTTGTCCCGCATGGCATTGCCCAACTTTTGTGCCTTTTTGTATGACAGTCGAAAGAATTTCAGAACAGGATATACCCCCCTATAGACTTCACTGGAAATTTGCTGCTAACTTCAGGTTTTCTTGAATTCCAAAGAGCGTTCTCCAAAGCCCTAGGCAATATGGAACAAGGCAGATTCGCTCATCCCTATTCCTCATTGTCCCTCGTTTGGACAGATTATCTTGTTTTTTTAACCAAATCAAGTTGTCTTTATTTTCTTCTCAGTTGTCCTTATTTTGGTCTGATCTACAGATCTCAAAAAATGTGGTACCAAATGTGTTACACTTCATTAAAACTGCCCATACACCTTACAACCATCGCACGACTTTCATTGTGCGATGGTTGTAAGGTCATTAAAATTTCGTACGACCTGCCCATCTTGGACAGACAGATCATACTTCCAATCAGCGCAAGCTGAGGGGAGGGCTTGCCGATGATTGCAATGCTGAGTGGGCAGTGTGCGCTTTCATTCTGAAAATGAAAATTTCGGACAAAATTCATTAGCGGTAGTCTGTATGAATTTTCATTTGTGGACACATTTTCTTTGAAGCAAAGTGACAATATACAAAAAAAAATTAGTCTGCAGAAGAGAAAAAAAAGCTAGATGTTCCGCCCCAATTGATACCAGACCCTTTAGGTTCGGTAGGAATGTTAGGAAGGATCCCCCCTCCCAGTTTCAAAAAGTGCGTGGGGTTCCCCCCAAAATCCCTACCAGGCCCTTTAGGTCTGGTAGGAATTTTAAGAGGGGACCCCACACCCCCAAAATAAGGGGGAAAAAGTGGGCAGGGACACTTAGAGAAAAGGGTCCAAGCAGTGTAGGCTGACAACTCCCAGAGCTGGAGTACAAGCAGGGAACATAGCAGGTATGTGAATGAGGCAGTGGAAGTGAGCTTAAGCTGGAAGTTCATATACAAGGCAGGGTGCTGCAATGCTGATTAGGTGGCATGGGATGCTGAGTAGGTGGCATGGGAAACCCCAGGATGTGGAATCTAAGAGCCAGACGGTATTCACCAGAGCTCCTGATGGTGGAGAAGGGCTTGGCTGCGTGCTGAGGTCACAATTTCTATGTCCACCCAACTCACCTAACAGGTACAGGGTACAAATCAAACTTTAGGGACAGACTAAAGACATCCAGGGACGAAGTGAAGTACAGGGTAGACTGTAGTCAGGGATTTCCAAGGACAAAAGCGAAGCACAGGGCAGACTGTAAACAGGGATTTCCAAGGACAAGCCAAAGGTTCGGTACACAGGAAAACTTCCAGGAATTCAGGGTAAATCACAAATGGGGGAATCGGCAACTAGCTTAGGAAAGCGTTGCTCGGGCGGCATTAGACATGTGCGATTCGTTTCGTTACGAGTCGAAATTCGTA
>NW_017309279.1:24629-25623 GCF_000935625.1 Nanorana parkeri | reverse complement strand
TAATCGATTATGTCGATTAGTTGTTGCAGCCCTAGTTCCGTTACGAACATTCGTTTTATATTGAAGTTTATATTGAAGTACATTTATATTGCAGTTGAAGGTATTTTTTTTCTAAATACGAAATACGAAATTCGGATCCGGAATCCGTTAACGGAATTCGTATTTTGGATTAAAAATACTATTTTGCTTTTTAACTTCATCATAACGAATGTTCGTAAAGTTACGAAAATATAACCGCCACTAACGAAAATTCGTATTTCGTACGAATCCGAATCGAGTTCAGTTACGAATTACGAAATACGAAATAACGGATATTCCAAAACGAAACAGAACTAATTTTTTGACGGCGCACAAGTCTAGGCGGCATGCCGTTCAATGCCCTGGGTTTAAATAGAGACAGGAAGAGGGAGGATCCACAGGATTGGCTACAAGCAGACTGCACTGATTGGCCAAGAAACTGCATAAGAAACAGCAGGAGAGGTCGGCCGACGCCTAAAGCTTGCAGACAGGTGCAAGAGTGAGTCAGGTTCAGAGCACATCTCTAGAGGACAACAAGCACCAGCACAGCCCTACATGCCTGCAGAACCAGGGGTAAGAGGTATGTATATACATGAAGAACTACAAGTAACAGCTCAGCTGCAAGTCTGCAGCTGAACTGTGACACCTCCTAACATTCCTACCAGACCTAAAGGGTCTGATATCAATTGGGGGGGAACCTCACGCTTTTTTTTTTCTCTTCTGCAGGCTGTAAAAAATATTAGGGATGCACCGATACCACTTTTTTAAGGCCGAGTACGAGTACCGATACTTTTTTCCAAGTACTCGTCTTAAAGGGACAGGTCACATTTTTTCTAAAGCAATAAAAAATCATGATTTTAGGCCAGTTACTTAATATTATGAAGAACATTACGTTATAATATAAAGCCAGGTATGCAGAATTGGCTACTGCTGTTCCACACTATACAATAATACACTGTTCTGGAGTATGGACATG
>NW_017309279.1:11516-22364 GCF_000935625.1 Nanorana parkeri | reverse complement strand
GCAAATACTCGGTATCGCGGCCGATACCGATGCTTGTATCGCTATCGGTGCATCCCTAAAAAATATATATATATATTTTTTTGTCTAATGTCACTTAATGTCACTGCTGCAACGAAAATTCGTCCACAAATGAAAATTCGTACAGACTACCGCTAAAGAATTTAATACGAATCCCGAAACGAATTGACTTTCGGACCTGAATCCCGAAAAACAAAATAACGGAAATTTCCGAATGAAAACGTAACAAAACTAAACGCATGACTACTAATCACAGCGCAGTGCACTGCGAGAGCCGTGATTGGGAAAGTAATGATGAGTTTGCCCAATCATAGCTCACACAGCTAAGTCCTATCAGTGCCAGACAAATGTAGACTGTTGGGCGGAGCTAGCGTTGATGTCACTGCTTGCTCCGCTCAATTGTTTATATTTTGACAGCATCTGTCAGAATCAGTTGTGTATTTAGGTTTGGGGTTGCCCTAGGCAAGACAAAACTCGGGCGCCCCCCCCCACACACACTAAATTTACCCCACCCGGCTGTGGTCTCAGGTGGGCTCTGCAGGGTCTGTGGTGGGCTCTACAGGATCTGTGCTGGGCTCTGCGGGGTCTCAGGTGGGCTGTGAAGGATCTCTGGTGGGCTCTTTGGGGTCTCAGGTGGGCAGTGAAAGATCTTTGGTGGGCTCTGCAGAGCCCACCATAGACCCCCGCAGAGCCTGTCACAGATCCTGCAAAGCCCACCTGAGACCCGGCTGAGCCCTTCACAGATACTGCACAGCCCCCCTGAGACCCTGCAGTCTCAGGGGGCTGTGCAGGATCTGTGGTGGGCTTTGCAGGATCTGTGACAGGCTCTGCGGGGGTCTATGGTGGGCTCTGCAGAGCCCACCATAGACCCCCGCAGAGCCTGTCACAGATCCTGCAAAGCCCCCTTGGGTCCCAGCAAAGCCCCCCGCAGATCCTGCAGAGACTCTGCAGGATCTCAGGGGGCTCTGCAGGATCTGTGGTGGGCTTTGCAGGCTGCAGAGCCCCCTATGAATCCTGCAAATCCCCCCTGAGACCCGGCAAAGCCCCCCAAAGATCCTGCAAAGCCCCCTGAGACCCGACAAGAGCACAGATCCTGCAGCATCTCAGGGGGGTTGTGCAGGATCTGTGGTGTGCTTTGCAGGCTGCAGAGGCCCCTACGGATCCTACAGAGCCCACCAAAGGGTCCTTGACCGCCTACCTGACTTGTGAGTTGGCTGCGGGCCACAAAGTAGCAGCTCGCGGGCCGGTACATTTGCCGCCCCACCGGAATCTGCCACCCGAGGCAAACGCCTTGTTTGCCTCGCGGCAGATACGTCCCTGGTCAGGATGCCATTCTGCAGCGGGAATTCGTCGTCGTCGTCTTTTTAAATTATTATTTCTATTCAATTTATTTTTTTGTACATTTAATAGAGTCGTCGTTGTGAACAACACTGGACATCGTGATTGACCCTAGGCTTACGTCTGTGAATAAATTTTTTTGGGGGGGGTTGTTTTTTTTTTACATTCAAGGATTTTTATTAAAAGTCTGGCGCGTTTACAAAAAAATTGATTTAACCTTTTAGTGAATGGGTAGGGGTATAAGTACCCCTTACTCATTCACAAGGGGGGTGGGGGCGCATCTGGGTGTCCCTTTATGAAAGTGGTACCCCAATGTGAATAGGCCTCCATGCCCGCACCCCCACAACCAACGCCCCAGGCCTTGTGGGGAAGAAGCCCTTGTCCCAATCGGCACAGGGACAAGGTGCTTTTCCATGGGCGACCCTGGAAAAGCACCCTCCCAGTGCCAAGGGCATGTGGGCTGGTATGGCAGGGAGGGTGGCGCTCACTTGTCCCCCTCCTTTCTTGACCTGCTCGGCCTGTGCTCGATCAAGGGTCTGGAATGACATTTGGGGGGAACCCCATGCTTTTTTCCCCCTTTATTCAAATGGGGCCCCTCCTAACATTCCTACCAGACCTAAAGGGTCTGGTATTGTTTGGGACAAGAACCACATGCTTTTTTTTTTTCTTTTCTTTGAATTTATAAATGTCATTATTTTCTTTATAAATATCACTTTTTACTGCAGCAGGTTCTATACATCGTACAGATGTGCTACTTTACAGGCAGTTTAAGGGGACCCGCAGGCAAGATATTTAAAGGAATTTTTCATTTTTATGGTTTCACTTTAAGCAATGTTAAAATCACTGCTCCTTTAAAAACAGTATTTTTTTAAAGTGTTTTTTGCATTGATACATGTCCCCCAGGGCAGTACCCAAATCCTCATACCCTTTTTTATGGCCAATAACTTGGATATAAGCCTTCAAAATGGGGACATTTGATTTTCAGAGTTCTGGTACCATAGACTTTCATTGAGTTTCTGTAGATACTATAGCATATGCATATGGCATCTTTATTCAGACAAGAATATACAGTAAAAGTGGATAGAGTTGGGCTAGGACACTGACATAAATCCCCCAAAAGTTTCCCTACTCACAATATTAGGAGGCTCTTGTGGAGTCAAGACAATAGCATTATTTTTCGAGGAAATAAATCAATGCATGCATGTGTAGAGGGAGTGAAAGGGACTGGAGATAGTCAGAGGTTTGTGATCCAACAGATCTAGGATGACAAACCTGGTTGGGATTTTAGTTAAGCAGGGGCATGGTTTTATCAGTTCACATAATTACATAGTTAATTAGGTTGAAAAAAAGACACAGGTCCATCCAGTTCAACCTTTGTATTTGTGAGAGAGTTTGTGTTTATTCCCATATTTATGATCTTATAATTCCTGGATCCTCCAACTGAATGTGAGAATTCCCATGACCCTGCATATTATGCTCACTGAGAAAACTATCCGAGAGTTTTTTCTAAACTCTACAATCTGAGCTAAAACCACTTCCAGCAGAAGGACGGAAAGGTTCTACATTTTCACTACCCTAACAATAAATGTAATCCAATTTAATCACAATTTAAGATTTAACCTCTATTAGCTCAATCATAAATTGTGTCCACATGTTTTTTTCAGGAACCTTAGAGTAAACAGGTTATTACAATTTATATTATGGCATTTGATATATTTTTACATTGTGACCCTTAAGCGCCTCTTGTCTAGAGTGAGTCATCTTTCAATATGTTCCTCATAACTTTATTCATTTTGTTGCCCCTGGTGAAACTCTTTCTAGTTCAATTACATCCTTCCTATGGAATGGTGACCAAAACTGGCCTGCATTTTCAAGATGAGGTCAAACCAATGTTTTCCAAAAGGAGTAGAATTATTAAATGATTAAATAAGGATGTAACTTAAATGTATGCCCTTTTAATACAATGGTATTCTACTAGCTTTTCTAGCTGCAGATTATCATTGCATGCTATTGTTCAGTCTGTGATCTAAAATTTCTTGATCCTCTTCTTGACCCCTTTTTGAATAATGATACTACATTTGGTTTTCATCAATCAGAGGGTACCATTCCTATCCTTAAAAATTGGGAAACAATAGTCCGGCTATAACAGAGCTAAACTCCTTGAGGACTCATGGGTGCAAGCATTTACAAGGTTATTCACAAAAGGGAAAAGAGTTTGGAGAAGGCAGGAGAAGTGAACATTCTAGGACAACATAGCTAAACTGGAAAGTGAGCTGAATTGGAGAATTTTTCCAAATCAGCTATTTTGGCCTAGATTGTTCACTTCTCCTGCCTTCTCCAAACACTTCACCCTTTTGTGAATAACCCTGTTAGCTTTTCCAGTCTGTTTTGAACCTGGATTTTTGTCAGCCACAGTGGTGCATTTGGTACATTATTACTAGTGTTAGTGTTTGGACTATCAAACCTGTCTTTTTCGTTTGTTTGTTTGTTTAAACTGAAACAAATGTGTCCAATACATCTGTCCTCTCCTTATTGCCTATTGCCAGCTCCCCATGTTCATCCTTCATGGGGCCTGCATCTTCTGTGCTTTCATTTATACCAACTATATATGAAAATACTTTTTGTGATTTTTACCAAAATCTGTGCCAACATATTTTTGAATTCTATTATTGCTGCCATTATAGCACTCTTGCATCACCAGCATTGTTTTCTATGTGCCTTTGCAACAGCGCATTTCCAGCGCAGAAAAATGCCAGTCACTGCACATAGTGTAAGGCGTTAATAACCTACAAATAATAAAATATCTGAATATACTCTAAAGTTATCCAATCGTGTGAAGAGCAAATTCTTGTTCACTCTGATTACCCAATCATGTGCAGATGAAATTTGCTTTTCACATTATGATTAGTATGATTAGATACTTGAGTTGGTTTATAAAATATTTTCAGAGCTGTTCACCCTGCAATGTCTATATTTTACGATCTCCTATGCCCCTTGGCTCCATCTGGTGGCCATAATGCGCTGAGAATATAAAACTTAGACATTAGCAGAGCGAACAGCACTGCATGCTTTTTATAAATTCTCTGCTTGAAGTGAATATGCAGAGTTTACTGTGTGAAGATTTTGATTTCGTGTATTAAAAAACATCTTAATATGTTGTTCATATAGGATAATAGTAAATATTGAGCGTATGATTCAAATATTTATTCTTATGCTATCAAACCTTGTTTCAACAGCCTGTTACTGTATATACAATGGAAGGATCTATGCATACAAGGAGGTAATCAAAATTAAAAATATCGGGATGGGACTTTGCCAAGCTTTCATATGTGGAATTAATGGGACAATTGATTACCAAAAGTATCCTTGTCCAACCACTAGAGGTGAGTTTGAAAATACATGTTTATTTTTGCTTTGGCAAATATAATTATTAAAAAAAAAATATTTTGGGGGATTTGTTAAAAAGGCAGTTATTGAAAGGTTTGCAGATTAAAAATAAATATACCCAGGCATGCTATCAGCAATAGGCTTTACTGGCATTATTACATAAATGCATGTATCAAAATATTCATGTTAGATGATGGAATTTTCTATTATTACAAGCCGAATAAATGAGGTTATTGCCAGAATATTGCACATTTAAACTACAAAAAAAGATAGTAATACAGCCTCTATAATCTCTAACTCTGGTATAGATAGAGAGATATAGAGAGATAAAAGCAAAGGTATTTAAATGTATTGTAACAAGGACCAGTGGCGGATATAGCTGCTCACCCCTCGTGAGCCCTCAATCTGCTCTCTGAGCAGTGTGTACCACAGGTCCTAGGGTCACTGACCTTCCTGACCTCTCCCGGCCTCCCCTGGCTGTTCCTTGTGCGTCCAGCACACACCCGAGTGTGCGTGTGTCCGTGTGCCGCCTGCACACACAAACAACTCCAACACAACTCTTTGAGCACTGGGCTGGCTTCCTAATAAGGCTGCTCTCAGCCACCAGATCAGCCCAAGCTGGTCATTGGCAACACCTGGTCCCAGGACTGGAGATCTCATCCCACCCAGAGCTCTACAAAATCTCCAGAGCTCCAGATTCCAGCTACAATTAGGAAAACCTGGACGAACCTGAAAAGCCAGGCTCTTCCTTATAACATGTTTCACATTCTGAACCCTTTCAGCCCCTTTGGCTGAAAGTCCAGGGTGCCAAAGTCGCCATACCACAGCGTTGCATTGGCTTACACTGCCACAGTATGTATGATTTTGTACAATAAAATAGAATAGACCATAAAACAAAAATACACAATTAACATAATATTTTCAACAATTGATGTACAGTTTAACCATTTATATCTAACAATGTTATATACCAGGCCTTCTTAAACTTTCTCCATTCGTGACCCCTTTTTGGCCGAGGAAATTTTTAAGGGACCCTAACGTCGGTCGGTGTCTCCCCCCTCCCCTAGCATAAGTCGGTGTCTCTCTTCCCCCCAGCACCAGTCAGTGTCTCTCTAATCTTCTCCCCCCCCCAGCACCAGTCACTGCCTCCAGGGCCGGCCTTAGGCCTTTAGGCGCCCTGTGCGCGAAAGCTTTACAGCGCCCCTCAGTGGCCACACCCTTTAGTGGCCACGCCTCGACACTGCAAATTATACATTAAACTGAAATAAAACAATTTAGCTTGGAGCCCAGACCTCCTCGGCCGCCTGGGCTCCTCACACAAGTACCGGCCATACCCCCCTGATGGCGGTCCTGGCCGGGGACTCAGATCGTGGCCCCCATGTTCACTTGCGGGACCCCATATGGGGTCGCGAACCACACTTTAAGAAGCACTGTTATATACCATGTACACTTACTATCCTACTGTATGCAGTCTCATTATGTCTGATGAAGATACATGCTTAGTTCTATCACTTGCAACACATGCTTTCATTATTTATAAGTAGTATGCAGAAGCTCTACTAATATAAAGGTGCCCATACACTGCACGATTCTCATACGAGAATCGCGGGAAATCCCGCGATCGTACGAGAATCGTGCAGTGTGAATGAAGACGTGCAACCGTTTCTACTGTACGGTCGCACGTCTTTTGTCTAAGGAGCATGCTAGAAAACTAGCCGAAAATCGTACGATTTTCGGCTGGTTTGAATGATGCTTGGGAGACAAATGCCGAACTGGCCGTTCAGCATTACGGTCATCCAAAGCCCGCCCCTCAGGGGGGCGGGCTTGCGATGATCGCAAGTACGATCTGCCTGTCCAAGATGGGCAGATCGTACGTTTTTTAAAATTACTTTACAACCATCGCAAGACTAAGGTCTTGCGATGGTTGTAAAGTGTATGGCCACCTTTAGATACAAGTTGATATTACATTCTGAATGATAAACAGCTGATATATAAATAAAACTGTAATTAGGAACTGAAGCTACATTTTATTGAAGGCCTTTGGTTAAAACGGGTTTTAAACCAATATTAAAATGTGCTTTCCCTTACAATGTGTCTATATCCAACAAATTCTGATTAAAGTACAATAAATGTTTTAAACATAGCAGCTTATACATCTTACTAAACATCTCTTCTTAAAAATGGTATAAAAGTGCCAAAACAAATGAATACATATACTAAATAAATAAATAAATGTGATAAAACAGATGAAGAAATATTCAATCTAAAACTTACATATATATATATATAAAGTAGGGATGCATCGATACCGGTTTTTTTTATATCGAGTACGAATGCCGATTTTTTTTTTTCGGTACTCGCTGATACTGGAAGTCCCATTAAGGAAGCTGAGCTGTACTATGATATGAATGAACAGGAAGTGTTTTACATAACTTCCTGTTCATTCATGAGTTTCTGAATGGGCAGTAGCATTCACTACAGGGGCTTCTATCCATTCATGACTGGATAATAGTAAATATTTTACGATCACCAGTTTCTGAATTAATGGAAAGCCTCTGTACTGAGTGCTTTCCATTCTTTTAGAGCAGAGGTTACAGAAAAAGAGATTGATGTGACCTCAATTTCTTTTTCTATTTCAAAAAAAGGGAAATGTCAGGGGTCTGTTTAGATCCCTAATATTTTATCCTATAAAAAAAAAACAAAAAAAAAAAAACATACATTTTACTTAAAATAACCAAGCAAATGAAATCTTTTCATGGTGTGTGCCAGACATTGGTTCACAAACGCATTAGACTCGCTCTACAATACCCTGCAGTGCTTCACATTTCTAACCCTGATGGAAAAAATTGGCGCCACACAAGCCTAGGGGTTTCTAAATTCATTGGATGCCCCAGCTTCTTCTTCTCCAATTAAAAGACCGCCCAAGAAAAGAAAGCCTGATCTCATCTGTGGCGGCCATTTTCTTGTATTCCACTGTGCTTTGTCCTCCTGATACAATAACTATCATCTTTCCACAACATTTTCTATGCTGAATGGTGTTCACATTTTTATTTTTATTTGTCTTGTTCATTGGCATCACCTAAAGGTGGCAGGATGGAGCGGATTGTCTATTTTTGGTCTTTTAATTTACATAGACTTTGCCTTGTCGGTATCACGTTCGATTCCATCTGAAGTCAATACAAGGACATATCCATCTGGGGAAAAAGAATGTCCTTACTAATGGATGCCTTCCATTTTTTTCTTCTTTCTCTTTTTCTATTTCTATGCTTTTACTCTACAGTTCACAGTTGTTTTGGACTAATGGTATGGGATGTTGCTATTCTTTATCTTGGCCTAGTATACGGCCCGTTTACTTTTTTGAAGTCTCTCGCTGGTTCTCGATGCGGGGCCCCACCAGCTGGGACTAGCCACAAAGGTCACTTAGGGAGCTCTGGGACACATGATAGTGTCCAACATACTATGATTAATTATTTGTTCTCCAAGATCATACCGTATTTATAGGATCCACTCTGAAAGAAGTTACTTGGAAGATTAAGGGACACCCAATTAAAGGTGATAAATCCTCTGACATCTTAAAAAGCTTAATGTGGACATTGCTCTTCTTCAAGAAACACATCTCAGGGCAGCGGACATTCCTTGTATGCAGCAAGCCTGGGTGGAAACTGCCGTAGGTTTTCCTGCTGTAGGCCATTCAGCTGGTGTCATTACCCTTATCAGCAAAACTTTGCCTCATTCCATTATAACTCATCAATTTGATCAAGAGGATGGCAGATGGTCCTTCCTTTTGGTGCAACTGGGATCCACTTCTCTAGACCTCTGGAATATCTATGGCCCAAACTCAGAAAACAAACTCTTTCTACACAAGCTTTTCTCACAGCTCAATTCTCACCAATGCAACTCTTTCCTTCTGATCGAGGGAGACTTCTCGGTACCATCCACGCTGGCAGATCGCTCCTGGGAATCTCGTTCATCTCCCCCGCAATGTAACCTTCAGGATAGTCACCTGGACTCTTGGATTCAAGCCAGTGGAGTCACAGACCTATGGAGATTTTTACACCTGCTAGATAGAGAGTTCACACATTTTTCACATGCTCACAACTCTTTGACCCAGATTGATTTGTTTTTTTCTTCTTCACCTTTAGTGACTAAACTAGATTCGTTAGCAACGAGGATCTTCTAATATCCGACCATGCCCCTGGAAAACCTAAATTGTGGTGGCTTGACTACGTTACTGACAATGCTGAACATGTGGCAGATCCTGTTTTGTTTTGAGAAGCTGCTGCTGCTGTTCTACAAAAACATTTGATTAAAAAACGATATGTGGAAGCCAGTATGGCAGCCAGAAAGGTCTATTTAGCTTACAAAAGTAATCCCACTCCAACTTCTAGGTCAGCATGGCTAGAGGCTAAACAAACATGCGACCATTGGATCCACTAATATGACCTCCTCCTTAGATCCCAAAAAGAATTAGATTTATTAAAATTTGGCAACAATTTGTGGAAACTCTTGGCTAATCTAGGCTGGGGAAATGTTAAGTTTCCCATATACTCCATTTGGCAGGTGACCAAGGTACCATACATTCTGACCCTCCCTCTATCTGCAACATTGTTTGTATCTTTTATCAAAATCTTTATAAACCTGGCCAGGGAGACCTGCTGACTGGATCATCCTTTCTAGATTCCATATCTCTCCCTTCCTCAACTACCGATGATTTAGTCCAACTCAACGCTGACATTACACCTCAGGAAATTTTAAATGTCAAAAAATTCCCCTCATTCAAAGGCACCTGGTCCCAATGTGTTATCGTACCAACAATACCCTCCCACTTTTAGTGATGCATACATCAGATTGTTGGCAAAAAAAGGGAACGATCCTCTAATGGCTGGCTCATACCGACCTATATCATTACTTAACCTGTATGCCAATATATTGTCTACAATTATTGTGAACAGGTTGGCTGCCATACTGCCGAAACAGATCTCTCATGACCAAGTCAGTTTTGTTACAGGACGTTCTGCAGTTATGAATGTGCGAAAGATTCTCATGGCCTTGGAGGGTCATCGATTGGGTGGGCCTTCTCCGTATCCCCTGGGGCTTTTAGCTCTAGATGCAGAGAAGGCTTTCTATAACATGAAATGGCAATGGCTTACCCTGGTGATGCAATGTTTGGTATTTACTGGTCCACTTTATCTCTACCTTATACTCTTACCCTAAAGATTGCATACTCCACAGCTCTTTCCCACTCATTCTCATTGCATAAAGGGACCAGGCAGGGATGCCATTTATCTCCTCACTCTATACTGGCTTCCAGCTAGGCTCAAGATGCCAAGATTGCTTTATTTGCTGATGACATCATTCTACTGTTTCCCAATCCATCTTCCCAGGTTCCCAAAGTCCTCCAACATATTACTTATTTCGGATGATTCTCGGGCCTAAAAATTAACTTACATAAAAGTGAGCTCTTGTCTTTGTCTTCCCATAGTCCCTTTGAATACTTCTACATGGCCCTCATATTTTTTCTGTTAGGATTCAACAGCGATCTATAGTATATTTGGGTATTCACATCTCACGATGGGCCACTGACTTCTATTCCATAAACTATACCCCGCTAATTAAGAAAATCACTCAGGAACTACATACATGACGAAATCTAGTAGTCCCTCTCATTGGGAACATTTGTGTATTATTGCTGCCAAGCAGGGGCGGATCCAGAGTCCAGTCTCAGGGGGGGGGTAGAGCGCACTCACCTGGCCTCTCCTTCTGGGATATTTCCGCTGCTGCCAGCCTTTGGTGGTCTGTACTCACAAAAATTAGGCAGCTGCAAAGCCCCTGCGTGGGCCGAGACAGCCGCCTAATTTGCCTGACTACAGTTCCGCCTCTGCTTTGGGTCCCGATTGTTCAGGGCGGCCGGCCGGTCCCAGCAGAAAGGCGGAGGGAGCGATAATAATAAACGCAGAGTGCTGAAGTCAGTAAGGTAAGGCAGACTGCGGAGGTCAGTAATGTGACGCAGTGCAGAGGTCAGTAATGTGACGCAGTGCGGAGGTCACCGGTAGACCTCCGCACTAATAAGCTCTGCAATGGCAGAGCTTCTCAGGGGAATGGGGG
>NW_017309279.1:6450-11437 GCF_000935625.1 Nanorana parkeri | reverse complement strand
GGGTGTTATTCTTTTTTACTATATAATGAAAAAAGTACCATAAATGTAAAAAAAAAAAGTTTCCCTACGTTATGTTATAAAACATTTATTCTTACCCATATCTTTAGTAAAACATAAAAGACGGGGTCACGTCGGGTAAATAGACACCAAACATGTCAAGCCTTAAAATTGTGTGCACCTGCAAAATCTAAAAAAACGCCCATAGGCGACGATTAAAACGCTTTTACTACTCATCAGTTTAGTGTTATCAGTGATTAATGGCTCTAAAATGATTGCTCTCACTCCGACGTTTGTGGCGATATGTATCATGTGCGGCACAATAGGCGCAATCATCGTTTTCGCACGTAGGCGCATCGGACGCATATCTGCGTGTGTATGTGGGGGGCGGGGACTTAAAATATTTTTTTCCTTTTTTAATTTTTTTATGCTTCTTTATTTATTTTTTTATGCTTCTTTATTTATTTTTTTATGCTTCTTTTAAGCCCTCGTTTACACCTGACCGTTTTGTAGGGCGTTCTACGCTCGACGAACGCTCTACAAAACGGTCAAAAATATAAATTGCATTGTAGTCAATGCCCTCGTTCCCACCTTGCCGTATTTCCGCCCGCCCCTAACGCCCTACAAAACGGCCCACGCCTGAAAAGTTCCCGGGACTACTTTGGGCCGTTTTGTAGCCTTCGGAATCGCGCGACGGTCGCGCGACTTTTTTACCGCGAATTGCTGTAAAAAAAACGCGACGGTCGCGCGACAGATGCGCATATTACAATACGCCTAGGTGTGAACGAGGGCTAAAGGAGAGCTATAAGGTGAGTGATTTTTGCCGACCTGTGACAATGAAACTGTCACAGGTCGGCACAGTAGATCGGGAAGTGAGCGAACACAATCCGGCGTTCGCTCACTTCTTGATCCTGTCACTGCAGAGAGCCGTGACAGGGGAGGGACTGGATTCTCATCTCCTCGCTCCGATCCTCCAGCGCTGACTGGTGGAACGGACGGGGGAGGGGGCGGGTACAGCCAGCTCTGCCTCTAGAAAGGCAGAGCCAGCTGTCACTCACGCAGCTGGGCGGATCCAGACATAATTGTCGGGATCCATTTCAGCTGTGGCGTCTCACTATACCGCAAGATACTGAGCTTTGGGTGACGTTACCCTTAGGAGAACTATGGGGAAAAGCCCTAACCCCATAGTTCTCCTTTAATTTTTGTATTACTTTTTTTTTTTTACACACAACTTTATTACTATTACATGGGGGGATAAGAAGCCCCCTATGTGATAGCCAATTTACATGACAGGTCCTCTTTATGGAGACATCAGGGGTCTCCAAGACCCCTAATGTCACCTAGGGACCCCCAGAGAAGCTGATGAAGCAGAGATCTGCTTCATCAGCTTCTGTAGCTGGAGAGTGACACTGAATGCAGGAAGTAATGTAACATACATCACTTCCTGCATTCAGGGACTGAGAGGAGATCAAAGGGAGTTTGAATACTGAACTCCCTTTGATCTCCTGTCACAGAGCCGTGCCGGTCCCGGCCGCATCGGGCACAGTGGATCTCGGGACCGGCAACGGCAGTGACAGCTGTTAATACAAGCGTTCGAGCTTCTATGGATTTTTCAAACCCTGCCTAGGATCCTCGCACACGGCCAGGACATACAGCTGTGAAGCTGTCACAGAGTTAACTGCGGATCAGTGTAAAAAACCGGCATATTACTTGTACTGTGACGCTTTTTTACACTGAACCGCAGTTAACTCTGTGACAGCTTAAGCCTGGGTTCACACCTGAGCGGTTTGTATATGCGCGTCACACGCACGTTTCCCCCCCGCCAGTTTGCGCATTTTTTGCGCGTTTTCGTATTTTAAAAACGCGCGACACACGCACGTTTTGGAGCGACAACAGAGGTGTCCAATGAAAAAGAATTCCGGTCTTTCCGCAAGCGTCCAATGAAAGACTCTGGAGACGCAGCATTTCCTCTTCCTGTATCCAAAAGACCATGTGGTGTATTTGTCTTTTGTGCAGAGGAGAGATTCGATTTCTGAGTGCTTTATTATGGATCTGGCTACACGAAGACGGACTGCAGCAGTTGTTGCAGCAGTGCGCTTGATGCAATTGAGGAGAAGGAGAGAGAGTATGCGACGCTTCTGGGTTCATCCGGTCATAGCGAACCGTGACGAAAGAGGCCAGTTTTTGGCCATGTATGAGAAGCTATGTGAACATGAGGAGAAGTTTTTCAGCTATACCCGCATGTCAAAAAATAGGTTAGTACATAAACAATTGTTTTAGTGATTATTGTTGTTCTGTCTAAAATTGCTAGTATTGACCACAAACCTTTATATATATATATTACAGTTTTGATGAGCTACTGGGATTGCTGTCGGTCCGGTTGGAGCGTCAGGACACCTTCATGTGTGACAGCATTCCACCCCCCAAAAGATTAGTTATTACCTTGCGGTAAGTTCACTACATCACTCCTTTGTAGAATTAAAGCCCAATGAAAAGATGAAAAGAAGCATAAATCTGATCTGTGACAGTACTGTCATTAACACCCTCCATAACCTGTTTACAAGAGTTATATATGAAATTGTATATTATAATTATGCTCTGTGTGTTGTGCCTCTTGCTGTAGTGTCCTGTGCGTTGTGCTGTTCTAGGTGTCTTTGTCATATGCATGTTGACGTATGGCATGTGTGACCCTACTGCATATGTTTAACCCAACCTTTTATAGAATAAAATCCTAACAATATTTTAATAACCTTCACCTTTGAACCCACAAAAAACCACACAACTCTTTGTTAAATTTTAGTTAACATTTACTATATCAAAATAACATAAACTTATAGGTAAACTTTCCTGCTGAAATGGGTAGGAGGAGAAAACGAAAACGTTTAACGTACTAGATTATAAATTTTGATAATTTCGACGCGCCTCACTGCAAAACACTGCACGCATGGGCCCTAAAAACACTGCTCCTCAACCTGCACGGGATAGTCTGCTGATTGCTGTGTGTAGGTGCTGGAGGTATGTGCCAGGCTGGTGGAGGGATACAAATATGGGGAATGTGGTTGTGGGTGCCATGTTTCTGGGTGGTGCATGGATGTGTGTGGGTATGCATGGGTGTGTGAGTGCATGGGTGCGACGTGCTGTGGTGGATGCCGAATTGGTGGGGCTGGTAAGGGTGGTAAGGGTGCAGTGTCAGGTTGTCTGGAGACACTTTTCAAAATAGCAGCGTCAATGGCCCTGGTGAGAGTTTCCCGAATTTCGGTCTGTCCATCTTCAGGCACCTTTTTCAATTTGTCCTCCAGGCTCAGGAGGAAATGTGCCTCGCACGAAAGCCTGGGGACAGGGTGGGCCATAGAGTCCAGGACATCTGCAAGTCTGTCCTCCTCCCTTTGCAATCTCTGGCGTCGGGGCACTAACAATGTACGCCGGCGTCGAGTCATCCGGTATTGTGGGGCAGGCGTGGTTGTTGTCGCCGGGGGTGGTGGTGGTGTGCTGCCTGCTGGGGTTGGGGTCAGTGGTCCTGTGGAGACGGAAGGCTCTGTTGGCGAGGTGGGCGATTCTACCTAGTCCTCTCCAGGTGTCTCAGTTGGCTCCCAGCTACTGTCGGTGCTGTAAAGAATAATAAACAATACATAAGTATTTGCTATATATGATTTTATGCATGTAATGGTTATTGGCGTGACTTACCTCCACATTTCTGTACATGGAATAAGAAATGAGAGCTGCTCCGCATGAATATAGCGGTATGGGGCACTGGCAGCCGCGCCACTGCGATATTCCCGCTCCTTTCTTCTGTGACGTGTAAAGGCGCCTTTCATACTTTTCCATTTCTTTTTAAGGATATCGACTGTGGAAACAAAAATGTGAACATTAACTAATTAAATTCTTGCTTTAATCTTTCATTTCTTAGGTATTTAGCGACTGGCCTGTCATTGGCCACGATTCATTTTGCATTTATGATTGGGAAATCGACTGCAAGCAAAATTATCAAAGAAACGTGCATAGCAATTTGGGAGGTCCTCCATGATGTGGTGATGAAAGAACCTACCAAAGAGGAGTGGCTGGAAATTGCAGCATCGTTTGCCACATCCTGCAACTTCCCACACTGCATTGGAGCCCTGGATGGGAAGCATGTGCGGATTCTGAAACCTTTTGGCAGTGGGAGCCGTTTTTTTAATTATAATTTTTTTTTTCTTTCGTGCTGTTTGCGGTTGCAGATTCAAATTATTGCTTCCGCTATATTGATGTTGGATCATACGGCAGCAGCTCCGATTCTGCGGTATTTGGCCATTCCCAATTGGGACTGAGGTTGAGAAGCGGGGATCTTGACCTCCTGGGGAACGCCGCGCTGCCTGGCACTGCTGAACCTGCAATGCCCTATGTATTCGTAGGAGACGAAGCATTTGCTCTTGGTGAGCATTTAATGAGGCCCTACTCCGGTCATGGGCTAAGTCTGGAGAAGAGGGTCTTTAATTATAGGCTCACCAGAGCATGCAGGGTTGTGAAGTGTGCCTTTGGCATACTCTCCAATAAATGGCGCCTCCTGCACTCGCCAATAAACCTCAAACTTGAAAACGCCATCTCTGCGGTGAAGGCAGCTTGCGCACTTCACAATTTTGTGCGTTGCAGAGATGGGTTTAATTTTGATGATTCATTGGCGCACTGCATGGAGAATAGCCAATGCAGCGCCAGGCGTGGAACAACGAATGCTGGCAGAATTTGTGACCGATTCGCTGCATACTTCATGTCACCTGAGGGGGAGGTGTCATGGCAGATGCAAGCGATTCAGTCTTGATTCCCCTCCAAAAATTACACATCATTTTCCCTTGATCTGATACCAATAAAATATATTTGAATTGACAACAGACTGGAGTATTGTTTTTTCTAAATAGCTGCACGCATGGGACATAAAAACACTGCACGCATGGGACATAAAAACACTGCACGCATGGGACATAAAAACACTGCACGCATGGGCCCTAAAAACACTGCA
>NW_017309279.1:3760-5835 GCF_000935625.1 Nanorana parkeri | reverse complement strand
GGTGAAGGCAGCTTGCGCACTTCACAATTTTGTGCGTTGCAGAGATGGGTTTAATTTTGATGATTCATTGGCGCACTGCATGGAGAATAGCCAATGCAGCGCCAGGCGTGGAACAACGAATGCTGGCAGAATTTGTGACCGATTCGCTGCATACTTCATGTCACCTGAGGGGGAGGTGTCATGGCAGATGCAAGCGATTCAGTCTTGATTCCCCTCCAAAAATTACACATCATTTTCCCTTGATCTGATACCAATAAAATATATTTGAATTGACAACAGACTGGAGTATTGTTTTTTCTAAATAGCTGCACGCATGGGACATAAAAACACTGCACGCATGGGACATAAAAACACTGCACGCATGGGACATAAAAACACTGCACGCATGGGCCCTAAAAACACTGCACGCATGGGCCCTAAAAACACTGCATGCATGGGACATAAAAACACTGCACGCATGGGACATAAAAGCACTGAACGCATGGGACATAACAAAATGCACGCATGGGACATAAAAGCACTGCACGCATGGGACATAAAAACACTGCACGTTTTGCACGCATGGGACATAAACAACTGCATGCATGGGACATAAAAGCACTGAACGCATGGGACAAAAATACACTGTACACATGTCAGAAGAAAATAATGCGCACATGTCAGTACAAACTGCATGCATTCTGCATGAAAACATAGCAGACATGCACGCATGTTACACGTAAATAATGAACACAAGTCATATGCAAACAATACACACATGACGCATAACAAGAGTGCATGCATTCTGCAAAAAAATATTCAACACTTTGCTGACATGTACCTTTTGAATCCTTTGTTTGTTTTGGGAAGGTTTCCCAATCCGGCCAGGTTGCTTGAGCGACCTCGATCCAGGCACGTTGCCTGATTCTTCTTATAGCTTGCATGACGCATGTCATATAGACATGGCTTTTGCTGCACTACACGGATTAGGGCCTCTGAATCAAGCACCCCAAATGTCCTGCCCTCGTCCTCCATCTTGTCTTCAGCAAAACTCTCTGCAAGATGGGAGTGGTCTGTAGCCATGTGCGGAACGCGCGTTCTATGCGCGATTTCTGCAAAAAAAAACCGCTCCAACACTCAATTCGCCCGTTCTCGTCAAAGTCTATGGGCGCGAACGCGCTACAAAACGGCCCAATACGCCGCAAAGAAGCTCCGGGACCTTTTTAGGCGTGGGCCGTTTTGTAGGGCGTTCAGGACGGGCGGAAATACGCCAAGGTGGGAACGAGGCCATTGACTACAATGCTATTTATTTTTTTGACCGTTTTGTAGAGCGTTCGTTGAGCGTAGAACGCGCTACAAAACGTTCAGGTGTGTACCCAGGCTTACAGCTGTATGTCCCGGCCGAGTGCGGGGATGTACTCCTGTCACTGGTACGGTACCGCGGGTGGGAGCGGCTGTATCTCAGGGGGCGGGGGGGATACCAGTTATTCTGTTTCCTTGCCCAGAAAAATAACCAAACAACATATTGTGTACCAACAGAAACAAGGACTACAAGCAGTACAACAACCCTCAAAACGACAACTAGTACCACCACAGCTACAACCACTACAACATCAACACGGTCTACAACAACACCAACCACTACCACTTCAACACCATCTACCAGTACTGAAACTACAACTGGGACTACTACAACTGGGACCACTACAACCTCAACACCATCCACCAGTACTGAAACTACAACTGGGACCACTACAACTGGGACCACTACAACTTCAACACCATCTACAACAACTAGAACTGGGACCACTACAACTGGGACCACTACAACAACTAGAACAACACCAACCACATCCACTTCAACACCGTCTACCAGTACTGCAACTACAACTGGGACTACTACAACTGGGACCACTACAACTTCAACACCATCCACCAGTACTGCAACTACAACTGGGACCACTACAACTGGGACCACTACAACTTCAACACCATCTACCAGTACTGAAACTACAACTGGGACTACTACAACTGGGACCACTACAACTTCAACACCATCCACCAGTACTGAAACTACAACTGGGACCACTACAACT
>NW_017309279.1:0-3123 GCF_000935625.1 Nanorana parkeri | reverse complement strand
GCCGTGCCGGTCCTGGCCTCATCGGGCACAGTGGATCTCGGGACCGGCAGTGACAGCTGCTAATACAAGCGTTCGAGCATCTCTAGAGACGCCCGATCGCTTGAATGTAAAGCTCATCGGGCTCCACCGTCCTCTCGTAACAGACGAGTGGATTTTTCAAACCCTGCCTAGGATCCTCGCACACGGCCAGGACATACAGCTGTCAAGCTGTCAGAGTTAACTGCGGTTCAGTGTAAAAAAAAACCGGCATATTACTTGTACTGTGACGTTTTTTTACACTGAACCGCAGTTAACTCTGTGACAGCTTCACAGCTGTATGTCCCGGCCGAGTGCGGGGATGTACACCTGTCACTGGTACGGTACCGCGGGTGGGAGCGGCTGTATCTCGTGGGGGAATACCAGTTATTCTGTTTCCTTGCCCAAAAAAATAACCAAACAACATATTTTGTACCAACAGAAACAACGACTACAAGCAGTACAACAACCCTCAAAACGACAACTAGTACCGCCCCAGCTACGACCACTACAACATCAACACCGTCTACAACAACTAGAACAACACCAACCACTACCACTTCAACACCGTCTACCAGTACTGAAACTACAACTGGGACCACTACAACTTCAACACCATCCACCAGTACTGAAACTACAACTGGGACCACTACAACCTCAACACCATCCACCAGTACTGAAACTACAACTGGGACCACTACAACTGGAACCACTACAACCTCAACACCATCCACTAGTACCGAAACAACAACAGCAACCACTACCACTTCAACACCATCTACCAGTACTGAAACTACAACTGGGACCACTACAACTTCAACACCATCCACCAGTACTGAAACTACAACTGGGACCACTACAACTGGAACCACTACAACCTCAACACCATCCACTAGTACTGAAACAACAACAGCGACTACTACCACTTCAACACCATCTACCAGTACTGAATCTCCAACTGGGACCACTACAACTGGGATCACTACAACTTCAACACCCTCAACAACTACAAAAGCAATGACGACTACCAAATCAACATCAGGTATTGAAACTTATGTGTTGATGAAACTAAAGCCCAACTGATGCTTCAAATATTATTACTGTAATGCAGTTAGGCTGCATGTAAAGTAACAATGTGGGCATACTTTTGCTTTTATTGAACTAGTATGTTGCAGCAAGGGTGAAAATCCCATGTGCTGACAGCTCGTGGAGATTTGGACCACTTATCAATTTGGCTTTCCATGCACACTCATAACAATGTTCAGTGGAAGGACGAAGCACCCCAACCGCAATATTTAAATTGCATAAGATCACACAAGAAGGAACATTGCTGCTACATTTTAAGCATAAGCTGGTCTTCCTATTGCAGAGAGGTTTTCCTAAGCAATTACATTTGTTTATCACTACTATAGGGAAAGATCTGGGGGTGGAACTAGACAGCATTCATCTTTATAGCAATTAGGAAAAGGTAAGTATGCATTAAATTTCCACCCCACTCATCCCACCCCATCTAAATCTCATATACAGTCGTGGCCAAAATAGTGGCACCCCTGCATTTCTGTCAGATAATGCACCCCTTTGCACAGAACATTATTGCAATTACAAATGTTTAGATATTTGTTCTCATGTTTATTTTGTTTGTATTGGTATGATACAAAAAAGTTGAGGAAAAAAAAAGCCAAACCTGGCTCATTCCACGCAAAACTAAAAAAATGGACTGGACAAAATTATTGGCACCCTTAATTACAATTTGGTAGCACAGCTCTTGGAAAATATAACTGAAATCAATGGCTTCCTGTAACCATCAATATGTTTCTTACACCTCTATACAGGAATTTTGGACCACTCTTCTTTGGCCAACTGCTCCAGGTCTCTCAGATTGGAAGGGTTCCTTTTCCCAACTGCAGTTTTGAGATCTCTCCACAGGTGCTCTTTGGGATTCAGATCTGAACTAATTGCTGACCAGTCCAATACTCTCCAGTGCTTTGTCTGAAACCATTTCTGGGTGCTTTTTGACGTGTGCTTTGGGTCATTGTCTTGCTGTAAGACCCATGACCTCGGATGGAGACCCAACTTTATGACACTGGGCACTACATTGCACCCCAGAATTCTTTGGTAGTCTTCAGATTTCATAATGCCATGCACACAGTCAAGATATATAGTGCCTGAAACAGCAAAATAACCCCCATGCATCAGTGAAACAAAATCACAGCTTTTTGGTAAAAGGCCTGATTTCTTTTTTTGAAAATAGTAGAATGATGGGCTTTACCAAAAAGCTGTCATTTTGTTTCATCTGTCCACATCACATTCTCCCAAAAGGATACCTCAGGTAAGTTTTGACAAACTCCAATCTCCTTTTTTACGTTTGTGTGTTAGCAGTGGGGCCTTCCTGGGTCTCCCACCATAGTGTCCCTTTTCATTCAGATGGCGACGTATAGTGCGAGCTGACACAGTTTTACCATGTGCCTGAAGGTCAGCTTGAATTTGTCTGCAAGTTGATCAAGGGTCTTTATCAACCATTTAAGTAATCCCTCGTTGCAATCTTTGATCAATTGTTCTCTTTCATCCACATCCAGGAAGATTAGCTACGGTGCCATGGGCTGTAAAGTTCTTGACAATGAGGCACACAGTGGACACAGGAACATTAAGGCCTAGTTCACATCTAGGCATTTTGTAGCACGTTCGAACGCTCTGCAAATGCTCAAACACCGAAAACCCATTATTTCCTATGGGTATGGTTCACACCTGGGCGTATTACAGGCCATATGAAAGCACTACAAAACGCACTACGCCCAAAGAAGTATAGGAGCTTGTTTGGGGCGTTTTTGTCGCGCATTTCCATTGGGATACAGCTAATGTGCTGCGACAAACGCGCGTATTCGATACACCTAGGTGTGAACCCAGCCTAAGATCTCTGGAGATGGACTCGTAACCTTGAGATTGTCCATGCTTTTCCACAAAAATGTGGAATGCAATTATTGCTTGCAATTTGGAGAAGGTGCCAATAATTTTGTCCAGTCCATTTTTTTTTATTGTACTAATTTTTGCAAAAGAAATACATAGTAGACAGAAAAGGGAAAAGAAAAATACATGCCGTTGACCTTATTA
>NW_017309278.1:77692-81832 GCF_000935625.1 Nanorana parkeri | reverse complement strand
AGTATTAGAGTGACCCGTGTACCATCATCCTCATCCCTCTGGACAGTACCAGTATCTGTCATCCTCTGACCCCGTACAGTGAAGTCGCAGGACAGGATTGAGGAATGGACTCCACATAGACAAATCCTCGGCCATCCCTCATTACAGGGACACCTGTGTGAGAAGACTCTGATGGAAGCAGCATGGAATGTGCTGTATATACATTGTAAAATTTCTGACTTTTATATCCGATATTTGGGCTTTGGTTACAAATACATAAAGAAAAGTACTCTGGGGGCGGGCCCAACTTCTGTCCCCGCCCATTATTTACAGCGCTGATTGAAAACCCCGCCCTCATCTACTGTCCCCTCCCATAACCCCACCCTCATCTACTGTCCCCTACTATAACCCCTCCTCCCTTCATCTACTGTCCCCTCCTATAACCCCTCCTCCCTTCATCTACTGTCCCCTCCTATAACCCCTCCTCCCTTCATCTACTGTCCCCTCCTATAACCCCTCCTCCCTTCATCTACTGTCCCCTCCTATAACCCCTCCTCCCTTCATCTACTGTCCCCTCCTATAACCCCTCCTCCCTTCATCTACTGTCCCCTCCTATAACCCCTCCTCCCTTCATCTACTGTCCCCTCCTATAACCCCTCCTCCCTTCATCTACTGTCCCCTCCTATAACCCCTCCTCCCTTCATCTACTGTCCCCTCCTATAACCCCTCCTCCCTTCATCTACTGTCCCCTCCTATAACCCCTCCTCCCTTCATCTACTGTCCCCTCCTATAACCCCTCCTCCCTTCATCTACTGTCCCCTCCTATAACCCCTCCTCCCTTCATCTACTGTCCCCTCCTATAACCCCTCCTCCCTTCATCTACTGTCCCCTCCTATAACCCCTCCTCCCTTCATCTACTGTCCCCTCCTATAACCCCTCCTCCCTTCATCTACTGTCCCCTCCTATAACCCCTCCTCCCTTCATCTACTGTCCCCTCCTATAACCCCTCCTCCCTTCATCTACTGTCCCCTCCTATAACCCCTCCTCCCTTCATCTACTGTCCCCTCCTATAACCCCTCCTCCCTTCATCTACTGTCCCCTCCTATAACCCCTCCTCCCTTCATCTACTGTCCCCTCCTATAACCCCTCCTCCCTTCATCTACTGTCCCCTCCTATAACCCCTCCTCCCTTCATCTACTGTCCCCTCCTATAACCCCTCCTCCCTTCATCTACTGTCCCCTCCTATAACCCCTCCTCCCTTCATCTACTGTCCCCTCCTATAACCCCTCCTCCCTTCATCTACTGTCCCCTCCTATAACCCCTCCTCCCTTCATCTACTGTCCCCTCCTATAACCCCTCCTCCCTTCATCTACTGTCCCCTCCTATAACCCCTCCTCCCTTCATCTACTGTCCCCTCCTATAACCCCTCCTCCCTTCATCTACTGTCCCCTCCTATAACCCCTCCTCCCTTCATCTACTGTCCCCTCCTATAACCCCTCCTCCCTTCATCTACTGTCCCCTCCTATAACCCCTCCTCCCTTCATCTACTGTCCCCTCCTATAACCCCTCCTCCCTTCATCTACTGTCCCCTCCTATAACCCCTCCTCCCTTCATCTACTGTCCCCTCCTATAACCCCTCCTCCCTTCATCTACTGTCCCCTCCTATAACCCCTCCTCCCTTCATCTACTGTCCCCTCCTATAACCCCTCCTCCCTTCATCTACTGTCCCCTCCTATAACCCCTCCTCCCTTCATCTACTGTCCCCTCCTATAACCCCTCCTCCCTTCATCTACTGTCCCCTCCTATAACCCCTCCTCCCTTCATCTACTGTCCCCTCCTATAACCCCTCCTCCCTTCATCTACTGTCCCCTCCTATAACCCCTCCTCCCTTCATCTACTGTCCCCTCTCATAACCCCTCCTCCATTCATTTACTGTCCCCTCCTATAACCCCTCCTCCATTCATCTACTGTCCCCTCTCATAACCCCTCCTCCCTTTATCTACTGTCCCATCTCATAACCCCTCCTCCATTCATTTACTGTCCCTTCTCATAACCCCTCCTCCATTTATCTACTGTCCCCTCTCATAACCCCTCCTCCATTCATCTACTGTCCCCTCTCATAACCCCTCCTCCATTCATCTACTGTCCCCTCTCATAACCCCTCCTCCCTTCATCTACTCTCCCCTCTCATAACCCTTCCTCCATTCATTTACTGTCCCCTCTCATAACCCCTTCATCTACTGTCCCCTCCTATAACCCCTCCTCCCTTCATCTACTGTCCCCTCTCATAACCCCTCCTCCCTTCATCTACTGTCCCCTCTCATAACTCCTTAATCTATTGTCCCCTCTCATAACCCCTCCTCCCTTTATCTACTGTCCCCTCCTATAACCCCTCCTCCCTTCATCTACTGTCCCCTCCTATAACCCCTCCTCCCTTCATCTACTGTCCCCTCCTATAACCCCTCCTCCCTTCATCTACTGTCCCCTCCTATAACCCCTCCTCCCTTCATCTACTGTCCCCTCCTATAACCCCTCCTCCCTTCATCTACTGTCCCCTCCTATAACCCCTCCTCCCTTCATCTACTGTCCCCTCTCATAACCCCTCCTCCCTTCATCTACTGTCCCCTCCTATAACCCCTCCTCCCTTCATCTACTGTCCCCTCCTATAACCCCTCCTCCCTTCATCTACTGTCCCCTCCTATAACCCCTCCTCCCTTCATCTACTGTCCCCTCCTATAACCCCTCCTCCCTTCATCTACTGTCCCCTCCTATAACCCCTCCTCCCTTCATCTACTGTCCCCTCTCATAACCCCTCCTCCCTTCATCTACTGTCCCCTCCTATAACCCCTCCTCCCTTCATCTACTGTCCCCTCCTATAACCCCTCCTCCCTTCATCTACTGTCCCCTCTCATAACCCCTCCTCCCTTCATCTACTGTCCCCTCCTATAACCCCTCCTCCCTTCATCTACTGTCCCCTCCTATAACCCCTCCTCCCTTCATCTACTGTCCCCTCCTATAACCCCTCCTCCCTTCATCTACTGTCCCCTCCTATAACCCCTCCTCCCTTCATCTACTGTCCCCTCCAATAATCCCTCCTCCCTTCATCTACTGTCCCATCTCATAACCCCTCCTCCCTTCATCTACTGTCCCCTCCTATAACCACTCCTCCCTTCATCTACTGTCCCCTCCTATAACCCCTCCTCCCTTCATCTACTGTCCCCTCCTATAATCCCTCCTCCCTTCCTCTACTTTCCCCTCCCCTCACCCCTTCTCCCTTCATCTACTATCCCCTCTTTATAACCCCTCCTCCCTTCATCTACTGTCCCCTCCTATAATCCCTCCTCCCTTCATCTACTGTCCCCTCTCATAACCCCTTCTCCCTTCATCTACTATCCCCTCTCATAACCCCTCCTCCATTCATCTACTGTCCCCTCCTATAACCCCTCCTCCCTTCATCTACTGTCCCCTCCTATAATCCCTCCTCCCTTCATCTACTGTCCCCTCTCATAACCCCTCCTCCCTTCATCTACTGTCCCCTCTCATAACCCCTCCTCCCTTCATCTACTCTCTCTGCCTCAAACCTCACCCTTATCTACTATTTTTCCCCATAACTCCATTTACTGTCTCCTTCCATAGCCCCTCCTCCCTTTATATACTGTCCCCCTCATAACTCCACCTTCATCTACTTTCTCCTCCCTTCATTTATTGTTCCCTACCAAAACTTACGTACTTATGTACGTGGATAGAGAACTGGCTACGGGAACGTGTCCAGAGGGTATCTGTAAATGGCACCTTTTCAGACTGGGCTAGTGTAATGAGCGGTGTGCCTCAGGGTTCTGTGCTGGGTCCCATATTGTTCAACTTATTTATTAATGACATCGGGGAGGGTGTTAACAGCGATATTTCCGTGTTTGCGGATGACACCAAAATAGGGAGGGTAATAGACACGGACTTAGACACTATAACATTACAGGAGGACCTGGATAAAATAGGGGGAGGGGCATTAATGTGGCAGATGAGGTTTAATGTCGATAAATGCAAAGTAATGCACTTTGGAATTAACAATAAACAAATGGGTTATACAATTATGGGGGTGCCGCTGGGGAAGTCAGAAATGGAGAAGGATTTGGGGGTCATTGTAGACCACAAACTGAAAGGTAG
>NW_017309278.1:73254-77275 GCF_000935625.1 Nanorana parkeri | reverse complement strand
ATACAGGGGTACAGGTAATATACAGGGGTACAGGTAATATACAGGGGTACAGGTAATATACAGGGGTACAGGTAATATACAGGGGTACAGGTACTCCTAGAATGAGATCCTAATAGGTTGGACTTGATGGACTAATGGACTGGACTAATGGATGGACTTTATTCAACCTCAAATACTATGTAACTTTACCTTCATCTATAATCCCTCCCATCATGTATTGCCACCTCCCATAACCCCACCTTCATCTATAATCCCTCCCATAACCTCCTCCCTTCATTTATCGCCACCTCCCATAACTCCACCATCATCTATAATCCCTCCCATAACTACACCTCCATCTATAATCCCTCCCATAACCTCCTCCCTTCATTTATGGCCACCTCCCATAACCCCACCTTCATCCGTAAGCCCTCCCATAACCTCCTCCCTTCATTTATGGCCACCTCCCATAACCCCACCTTCATCTATAATCCCTCCCATAACTACACCTCCATCTATAATCCCTCCCATAACCTCCTCCCTTCATTTATGGCCACCTCCCATAACCCCACCTTCATCCATAATCCCTCCCATAACCTCCTCCCTTCATATATGGCCACCTCCATCTATAATCCCTCCCATAACCCCACCTTCATCCCCCCCCCCCCCTTGGTTGTTCAAACCCCCATCATACTACCAGGTAAGGGGCACCCAAACCCCCATCATACTACCAGGTAAAGGGGCACCCAAACCCCCATCATACTACCAGGTAAGGGGCACCCAAACCCCCATCATACTACCAGGTAAGGGGCACCCAAACCTCATGATACTGCCCCCATCTCCATGCACCCCCCTTTTGCAGGTTTTGGAATTTAGTGACAAAGGAAAAGTCAATGAAACATTGTAACATTCTTTATTAAAAAAAAAAAGAGAAAACAAAAAAAACAGACACATTGTACAGAACGGACACAATTTTCTGATCACATATGTATGGTGCAGGGGGCGGGGCTTATTCCAACTCCTTATACCGCTCCAGGATCAGCCGCTTCATGTTCTCCCGGTACGACTCTCCTGATGGCTTCTGACTGGCTGCAGGCTTCATTCGCTTCTTGTCACCCGAGGGTTCACTGCAACACAACAACACAGCGGATGTCACCAGAAGCAGCGACGCGGGACGGGCAGAGAGGAGGCGACACGGGACTGGCTGAGGACAGAGAGGAGGCGACCCGGGACTGGCTGAGGACAGAGAGGAGGCGACCCGGGACTGGCTGAGGACAGAGAGGAGGCGACCCGGGACTGGCTGAGGACAGAGAGGAGGCGACCCGGGACTGGCTGAGGACAGAGAGGAGGCGACCCGGGACTGGCTGAGGACAGAGAGGAGGCGACCCGGGACTGGCTGAGGACAGAGAGGAGGCGACCCGGGACTGGCTGAGGACAGAGAGGAGGCGACCCGGGACTGGCTGAGGACAGAGAGGAGGCGACCCGGGACTGGCTGAGGACAGAGAGGAGGCGACCCGGGACTGGCTGAGGACAGAGAGGAGGCGACCCGGGACTGGCTGAGGACAGAGAGGAGGCGACCCGGGACTGGCTGAGGACAGAGAGGAGGCGACCCGGGACTGGCTGAGGACAGAGAGGAGGCGACCCGGGACTGGCTGAGGACAGAGAGGAGGCGACCCGGGACTGGCTGAGGACAGAGAGGAGGCGACCCGGGACTGGCTGAGGACAGAGAGGAGGCGACCCGGGACTGGCTGAGGACAGAGAGGAGGCGACCCGGGACTGGCTGAGGACAGAGAGGAGGCGACCCGGGACTGGCTGAGGACAGAGAGGAGGCGACCCGGGACTGGCTGAGGACAGAGAGGAGGCGACCCGGGACTGGCTGAGGACAGAGAGGAGGCGACCCGGGACTGGCTGAGGACAGAGAGGAGGCGACCCGGGACTGGCTGAGGACAGAGAGGAGGCGACCCGGGACTGGCTGAGGACAGAGAGGAGGCGACCCGGGACTGGCTGAGGACAGAGAGGAGGCGACCCGGGACTGGCTGAGGACAGAGAGGAGGCGACCCGGGACTGGCTGAGGACAGAGAGGAGGCGACCCGGGACTGGCTGAGGACAGAGAGGAGGCGACCCGGGACTGGCTGAGGACAGAGAGGAGGCGACCCGGGACTGGCTGAGGACAGAGAGGAGGCGACCCGGGACTGGCTGAGGACAGAGAGGAGGCGACCCGGGACTGGCTGAGGACAGAGAGGAGGCGACCCGGGACTGGCTGAGGACAGAGAGGAGGCGACCCGGGACTGGCTGAGGACAGAGAGGAGGCGACACGGGACTGGCAGAGGACAGAGAGGTGACTCAGGTCCCAGACTAGGCTCTGCCCTAGAGGTGAAGATGGCATATGTATCCTGGAGATGCCACAATAAGCATCGTCGGGCTACAGCGCGGACAACGCTCTTTATCGCAGCAGAAGAAACCAATTTGGGTCACATGACTCTCGGGGATGAAACATTAAATCATGAATTGAAATTTTGTCTCCTACACAGACGACATCGAGCCGCAGAGCAACCACGGAATCCAGGCTCTGGCTGACTAGATATGTTGGGACTCCTCAGCAGCGGAAGGCCGGCGTCATACAGCCCACTACTACAGGCGAGAAGAGGATTTACCTTTTGCCATCGGCATCCTTTGCTTTCCTTTTCTCAGCAGTGCGGACATCAGTGTACAGACCTTCACCTGCCTCCTGCCGAGAGCAAAACAACATGACAGGTCTCCATCATATGGCCCACTCTACACTACCGATACATGGAATGACTTCTCTATGAGGGCAGAACATGCAGGAGGCAGGCAGGATGGTAAATGATGAAGTATATAATACACAGATCGGTGCGTGTATTGTGGGAATGGGGCAGTATGGGTCAATGGCATATAGAGCGTGCACACACCAGGCAGTACAGCCGAGTGATGGGACACTCCACACCCGAGTCAGTACAAGTTAGTGATGGGTAGTGTACACACACGGGTGAGTGATCGGTAATTAGCACACACCAGGCAGTACAAGTGAGTGATCGGTAATTAGCACACATCAGGCAGTACAGGTGAGTGATAGGTATTTTGCACACATCAGGCAGTACAGGTGAGTGATAGGTAGTTTGCACACACCAGGCAGTGCGGGTGAGTGATCGGTATTTTGCACACACCAGGCAGTACAGGTGAGTGATAGGTAGCTTGCACACACCAGGCAGTACAGGTGAGTGATAGGTAGCTTGCACACACCAGGCAGTGCGGGTGAGTGATAGGTAGCTTGCACACACCAGGCAGTGCGGGTGAGTGATAGGTAGCTTGCACACACCAGGCAGTGCGGGTGAGTGATAGGTAGCTTGCACACACCAGGCAGTGCGGGTGAGTGATAGGTAGCTTGCACACACCAGGCAGTGCGGGTGAGTGATAGGTAGCTTGCACACACCAGGCAGTGCGGGTGAGTGATAGGTAGCTTGCACACACCAGGCAGTGCGGGTGAGTGATAGGTAGCTTGCACACACCAGGCAGTGCGGGTGAGTGATAGGTAGTTTGCACACAGATGGCAGTACAGGTCATGTGTAATGTGCACACACCAGGCAGTACAGGTAAGTCAGGTGTAATGTGCACACGCCAGGCAGTACAGGCATGTGAAGAGTAGTTTGCACACGGATGGCAGTACAGGTGAGTGATGGGTAATGTACACACCAGGCAGTACAGGTGAATGGAGAATACACATGTACAGGAACATGCAGCGCAAGCACAAGTACAGATCTCGGAGAGGGAAGCGAATTGTCCGCCATGCTATTTCTATGATCGCACCTGTCGGGATCCCTCTTCCTCTCTCTCCAGCATCTCCAGCTCTTTTTTGGCCTGCCCCTCACCCCCCTCCCTGCAGGCACATACACAGGAGATTTAGTGATGGCGGGACTTTGGTTAATCATTTCCGAAATGGAAACACGGGGCGGGGCGTTTACCAGTCAGATGATGGCAGCTATTCTCCAACCAGTACTAGACTGGTGAATGGCGACTGCTTACT
>NW_017309278.1:64939-73243 GCF_000935625.1 Nanorana parkeri | reverse complement strand
GTAGCCTAGTGGCCGCCTCAATAGGTCACCAGGACTCCAAAAGGCAAAGAAAATAAATATTGTTTATTGCAAACGTCGTCACATGGGTCATAATAGCCAACATTTTGGGGCCACGCAGGGTCCCGTCCTCAAGACTGGTTCCTCCCTTGCTACTTTGGTTAGAATGTTAGACTTTAAGGGCCCGTTCACACCAGATGCAGTGCGTTCCGGACCGCACTGCCTCCTCGCATTGCGGCCGGCTCACTTTTTTGTGGGGCAGGAGGGGGAGTGGCGGGCCATTGAAGTGAATGGCACCGTAGCCACGCCCTCCGGCCGCAATGTGATAGGCCGCACGGGTTTGCAAGGCACCGCAGGCATAATGTGCCTTGCGATCCCGTGCGGGCCGATCGGGTGGCTACGGTGCCATTCACTTCATGGCGCGCCACTCCCCCTCCTGCCCCACAAAAAAGTGAGCCGGCACCAATGCGAGGCAGTGCGTTCCGGCCAGAATCGGGCCGGAACATACTGCATCTGGTGTGAACGAGGTCTCATACCTTGATTAAGACCTTGTGTGGGGATTTCCATGTGCCTTTTCCCTGTGTATCCCTTGTAACCCCGTGGGGGCAAAATTTGGTCCTCTCTGCACTTTCGGGTGGCCTCAAGAAAACCAGCAGCAGACTTGTCCTTTACCCCTGAAGTGCATGACACTGGACACAATCATAGCTGGAGAGGTTTCTTCCATCCCCAGGAGGGACGGATTTGCATGCTAGGACGACTTTGCAAAGATCTTCAGCTGTTTCGTCATTTACATATAAACGCATTTAATATACGCACATGTCCCCAAAATTCCTTTACAAATACTGCAAGGACAGGAAAATACAAAAAAAATCTGTTGACCTTTATTGCAAAAGTGTATGGGATCTATTAGTTTGGCCCGGACATATACACCTATAAACCCGTCATGAGATCTCCGCGAACGAAGCAGAGGACAAAGACGACCAACCCCAGATAGCACTCACCTCATGCTCTCTCTGCTGCAGGTACTCGAGCTCCTTCTGAGACCTCTTGATCTTTTCATGAAGTGCAATGTTTTGCTGTCAGGAGAAAACCAGAGTGCAGTCAGTGAATGGCAGCTCGAGGTGCTCCGCGGCAAGAGGACAGACATGACACAGGACAGCCATGATGCACTGTTATGTACATACAACTATGAAGGATTACCTTGTGAAGGTCTGACAAGTTCTTGTGCCTGGTCAGGGATTCTTTACTGGGGAATTGCCTGCGACACAACAAGCACACCATCTTCTTCCAGTCAATCAGCTTGTCGTAATCGGTGCCGCTGGGCGCAGCGGGGGCGAGCTTGGGCTCTGGTTTGGGCGCGGGTTTAAGTATTGGTTTAGGGGTTGGTTTAAGTATTGATTTAACTGCTGGTTTGGGCACTGGTTTCGGAGTCGGTGCCGGAGGCGGGGGAGCGGGCTTTTTCTGTAACGGGGGCAACATCTCTTCATCTTGCTGCTCCTCCTCTTCCTCACTGTCCTCTGCATATGCCCCAATATACCCCAGCAGAGGGTTGACCTTTGGCTGTGGAGATAACAGATGCAAAAAATTTAGGAAGGAGACAAATGAGGATAAAATCAAACAACTCATTTACAATGTTAAAACAAGGCTGCAGGTTAGAGGACATTTGCACCTGTGTGTGCTAACCAATCAGGATCAGTGCAAGATGGCCAACATCAGGAGGCGGCAGGGGTTCCCCCGGCAGCTGGTGGAGCTAGGACAGCATAGGATGGTGGGGCTAAAAAATGCATTATAAGTTGGTGGGGTTAGAAGATCAGAATGGTGAGGGTGGGTCTAGGTCCTTGGTTCTCAACTGGTGGGTCGCGGCCCTGTGTTCAGTGGGTCGCCGCATTGCCTTCCACTTTTCTAGGCGAGAGTCTCCTCTGCCTCCCCTTAGCACAGCACTGTCAGTTCGCACGCCAAGCAGCCATTCAAACTATGCTGCCTGGCGCAGAGTGTCAGCTTGAGGTGGGATTGGATGGGTCTATGGCCGCGAGGGAGCTCCCTCCATACGTGTATTGCTTTCAGCTCCCTTGCGTGCCCTGTAGAGGTGCCTAGACCGGAGTGACATCACATTCTGGCTCCCGGCACCTCTACAGGGCACGCAAGGGAGCTGTACAAGCAATGCACATATGGATGGAGCTCCGTCACAGCCCACGCTGGACCCCAGGTTGTGTATGTGTGTGGGAGAATGTCTGAGATCGTGTTTGTGGTTGTTTATGCATGGCAGTGTTTTTGAGGGCCCGTTCACACCAGTGCAGTGCATTAATCTCATAGTACTGTGCGATTAACGCACTGTAGCAAGCAATTGCACCTACTGTAAATTCTGGTGTGGGAGGTGTGTTGCGTTGCCATTCATTTGAACCCTAAATGCACCTCCCACCCACATTTCGTACGTCTGCACCGGTACCCTAATGCCGTGTGTTCCATCGCATGTGGGTCCTCAGGTTGAGAACCACTGGTCTAGGGGAATGATGGATGGGTATGGTCTGCAAAGTGTAAGAAGTAGGTGGAACTAGAATGCATGGTAATAATCACAGCACCTCCCACAAGCACACACACAGGACAAAATTACCTCAGCAGGCTCCTCTTTTTTCGGTATCAGGGGTGGTAATGGCTTCTTAAATGCATCCTCATCCGTCTCCTAAAAAACAAACCCGAGTTATACTTCCAGTAAAGCAGATGAAAAAGCCAGCAGACTGTCTGTGTGAAACCCGCATCTAACAATAGGAGTGAAGCATCAACATATGGCGGGCAAAGCTGCAAAGAATAACTTACATTATTTGAATGGCTCCCCCATGTGACATGTGAGCAGTGATTGGATGGGAGTCACAGGCAGCTGCTTATCGGCTTTTGTACTTCACCCGTGTCTTTTCTGTGCATGCCGAGGAAGGAGCCTAAAGCTTAATATTTGCGTTTTCTCTGAGTGACAGACCCCATGTGTATAACCCATACACGTCCCCTTCACCCCTCAGACACAGAGTACACAACCCCTGCTCACCTGTTCCTCAGTGAATCCTCTCCTGGTGCGGCTTGGTGCCTCCTTGGTCTCTCTCTCGGAATCACGATGAGGATAATCATCTCTCTTCTGCTGCTAAGAGATGAGACACTGTGACTGAATAGATGGGCCACGTGCACACCCCCCCATACAAGACACCCCTCAGTGTGATACCAGAAGGTTGGGGTGTGCCCGAGAATCCATAGACCACACAATCTTCACCGCTTCCTGCTAAGTGTGGACCTCACATCCCCAATTTACGAGGGGCTCTCTTGGGGTCTACTCTCGCTGAATGCAATGTAAGGCCTCAGACAAGTAGATGACACTTTCCACTGCGCTCAGCAGGATTGTCAAGTGTCAATATGCACTCTGGGAGCGTGATAAACAGAGAGTGGTGGAGCTTTAAGCTGTGCTGAGCGCAGGCATGGAAAGACGGAGGCACCCACGTACATCTACTAAAGTTAATTGGGACTAGTTAATGAAACCACAGGGTTAAACACAGGCTACATATAAAAAGAAAAAAAAGAAAAAAATGTTTCCATTTCCAGTCTTGCTGCAGCAAAATAACAATACAATGGGGGGGGGGGATTTATCAAAACTGAAGAAAGGAGCCGATTGGTTGCCATGAGTGACTGCTCCAGTTTTGATAAATTCCCCTTGTTTCTCCCCCCCCCCTGCTGGCATTACAAAATAAAACAGAGCTAAAATATTTGGTATGACTGTCTCTGGGGTGACCGGCAGCTAACACAGTATAGAAAGGATAGAGATCATACCTCATTTTTAAGCTCATTGTAATAGGAGTTTGTTAGCGGATCCACATAACAGCCAGTTTTTGGGTCAAATATATAACTTGGACCTTCTTCAGCTGTAAAAGAAGAGATTCATGTCAGTGGAGCAGTTTGAGCAAAATGGAGAAATGTGGCCACCAGGGAGAGATGGGAGGGGGTAGGGTAACGTCCAATCAGCATCAGGAATCAACTGGTGGGTCACCGCGTGCCTTTTTTTTCCTTCAAATTCTTCATTAACTGAATCAGTGTCATAAAATACAGTAACATTGTAAAAGGTAAGTTTACATAGCCTACAAGTTCCACAATAAAACGGACTGTACCGTATTTGACATATAGAACCAGTCTTATAGAGTCAGCTCAATACAAAGTGACATTAAACCCTGAGATTTTTTAACATAAAACAATACTGTAATGTGCGCCTTACTGTAATCCATGGTTGTTTCCCTTCTCTTTGCTGCTCTTCCTTTTAAATCCTCATGTCGTCTCATGCTGGGGGAGAACTTCCCTTTGCAGTAGACTGCCTTGTCTCTGGAATGGATACATGGTGTCTCTGTGCAGGTTCACAACCTGAGCCAGCACTACAGGAAGAGGCAGTCAGCTGCAAAGGGAAGTTCTCCCCCAGCATGAGAAGAGAGGATGATTTAAAAGGAAGAGCAGCAAAGAGAAGGGAAACTACCATGGATTACAGTAAGGTGCACATTACAGTATTGGTTTATGTTAAAACATCTGAGGGTTTAATGTCACTTTAAGCATTCTCGGTAAAGTATTTTTGCTTCCTGCCATAATCTGCAAAGTTCCAGAACTCTTTATAAGGAAGCCCTGTAGCTAAATATGAACCTTGAAAGCATCTGTGTCTCATGGTCAAAGGGAAAAGGCAGTAGAAAGGAAGATCCAGAGAAAGGAAAGAGGGAGTGGGTCCGGGCAGTGCCCGACGTACCCTTCAGGGGTCCTACCCTGTTTCCCCGAAAATAAGACCTACCCTGAAAATAAGACCTAGTTGTGACCCATTCCCAGGGCCGGTGGTGGCATAAGGGGGGAACTTGAAGAGCTGCAGGAGAGGCGGGAGAGAATCAGCGGTGCCAACAAAGCCGGCGCTAGAGGAAGCGAGGCGGCACCGTAGGGAGCAGAGCCGCATAAGCCGACGCCTCCTCTACAGCGCCGCCTCCTGTCACAGGCGGAGTGATGCCAAATGCACTCCGCCTGAGAGGAATCCATAGTGAATAGTGCACTTCGCTCATTCTGGCCAGTGATTGGTTACTAAATTGCTCTTGGAAAGGTACGTGATTGCCCTGATCACCCTATTCTTAACTTTGCCATTTTGGATTATTTAATTTGGATTTGCGTTAACTTTGGATTGTTTTTACATTAAAAAAAAAAATAAGACCTACCCCGAAAATAAAACCTAGTGTGCTTTTTTGAGCCAAAAAAAAAAATATAAGACAGTGTCTTATTTTCGGGGAAACGCGGTAGTTTCCGTCCTGAGAGAATTGTGAAGAGGTTCTGTAGCACAACCATGGCCCCCCAGGTGGCATTGAATTGAGCTGTGTTTTTCAGTGAGGCTGTGAGGTCCTCCAGCAAGTAGATGTCCTGAACTTTCACTGTGTGCCTTTGACTGCGCTAGTTGAGGGGCTCCTCCTCGTGCAGCACTGAGTGTCAGCTCGTCCATCCATGCGTACATTGCTTACAGCTTCCTTGCGTGCCCTGTACAGGTGCCCGGACCGGAGTGAGGTCACAATCTGGCTCCCGGCACCTCTACGGGCACACAAGTGAGCTGTATAAGCAATGCACATATGGATGGAGCTCCGTCACAGCACAGCAACCCACACTAGACTCTAAAGAGTCACTCCAGTTCTCGTAAGGTAGGGAGACTGGGTGGATCTTAAAGAGTGTGTGAGATTGTCTCTGTAGTTGTGTGTCACGGTTTTTGAGGGCCCCTTCACACTAGTACAGTGCGTTAATCCCACCACCACGTGCAAATAACGTACTGTACCACATAATCGCACCTACCACGCATTCTGGTGCGGGAGGTGGGTTGCACTGCCATTCACTTGAATGGCACCCCAAAACGTACCACACGCCCAGTTCGATCCCCCATACGGGAATGCGCGGTAATGCAAAATTGTGCAGTGCGACTCGGGTCGTGACTTAATGACCGAGGACAAATGTGGGTCCTGAGGTTACACAGGTTAAGAACCACTGATAGACAATAGAAAGAGTTCAATGTTTCTGTCTTCCAGTTTCCATCTCCTTCCGAGGCGGACAAATTAACATGGAATTCATAGGCTGCCTTACACTGTTCTATTGCTCTCATTCAACCAGCGGGCTGAACGAAAAAAATAGCGCAGAAATCTCCAACACTACGAGTGTGTCGATTAATGAATCCCGCTGTTTGCAGTGCTGTTGGCCACTGTCAGAGTACCAGAACAGAGCCCGCAACTCATTGGCTGCCGGTTCTGGTCGTACAAAGATCCGACTGGCTCCTTCAGTTGATCTAGGGATGCCGACCAAAAGGGTGACGACAGCGGCACCCAGCGTGCAAATTTTCGGCCAGTTCCTCAAGAAGCGGCTGAAATTTGCAAAGTGTATGGCCACCATTAGTCTGTCCAATCAAAGATTTTTGAGGAGCTCCATTGACAACAGCTAATGAAAACCTCAATAAATGATTTATACTTTTACAAAAAAAACACTAAACACATGTACAGACTTTATATTCATGGCCATTCACCCCACCACCAAGAGGCCGAGCACACTGAACACAGAAAACAACAGAAGCTGAATGCTGCACACAGCTTTCCTCAGTGGACAGAATAATGGAAACCTTACCTCTGAACCCCGGGTAGGTGAACGGTTTCCTCTGCCCTCTCTGTTTCCGGTTCTACATAGAGGAGTACAGAGGTTACACAACTATTCACAAATTCTAAATGTAATACTATCTAAGCCATAGACCGAGTTTACATAAATTCTCCTCACCTTGCCAGGAGATGACTTATTGCCTTTCAAACCTTTGCCATCTTTCCTACGAGAAAAACAGAACAATCTTGTCAGTTTAATGTTTGACACAATGGCCCAGGTGTAGGAAGGTCTAGGGCCTTGCTTCATATAGAGCACACTTTCAAAACATTATTCAGAGGGGGAGATAGAGAGATACAACGTAACATTGTTTATAAACATTGATCAGAGGGAGATAGAGAGATACAAAGTAACATTGTTTATAAACATTGATCAGAGGGAGATAGAGAGATACAACGTAACATTGTTTATAAACATTGATCAGAGGGAGATAGAGAGATACAGAGTAACATTGTTTATAAACATTGATCAGAGGGGGAGATAGAGAGATACAACGTAACATTGTTTATAAACATTGATCAGAGGGAGATAGAGAGATACAAAGTAACATTGATCAGAGGGGAGATAGACTGTAGACAAAAAGACAACTGCAACCTACTCTGCCTTTGGGGAGAACACAGACCATTCCCTTTCAGGCATATTCACTGCAGAAATCACAGTTTCAGTGATTTGTAAACAATTTGCATAATGTAATGTGATTCACTGGATCTTTAAAGCTGATCTCCCAGCAAATATAAAAAGGCACAAAAAATGCAGCTCTGTTTATTATTGTCCACTTTATTTAAACACATACAATGCAAGTATCTAAAAGGTGACCCGGTATCAGCCTCTTGAAATCCTTGTACAGAAGAGCTCAGACTGGGGGAGGGAGAGGCAGCTCAACAAGCCAATCAGGTGTGCCGCAGTTCCGGTGAGAAAGCAGATAGGATTTTGCAGCAGGGTGACAGAGAGACGAGCCCACCAATGCTCCTTCTTTACTGTCCAATCTCAGGCTGGGGGGAGGACAAGACCTCTAAGTATTACTTAACTGCACAGGAAAAAAAAAAAATGAGGTCTCCTGCCCAGCCAGATAGTACGGTGCTGTGTAAAGGTCAGGAATGGATGGACAGAGATACAACTCTCGTGGCAGGTAAAGCATCCCCTTTATATGCATTCAAATAGTGGATTTAAGCATCTGACTGCAGTTCAGCTTTGATGCTTTCTTAATTATTTTGAATAATATATAATAGACGACTCATTAAAACATGCACAAATTCAGCAGCTTGAAGGGTCATTCAGCAAACAAAAACATACTTCCTCTGCCCAATTGCAAGATCCACAGAGATCGCTTTCCCATCAACGGTAACAGGAGATTTCAGGTCCCGCACCATCACTGTCAGACGTATCGCCTCCTAGTGGTGAAGAAGGAAAAGGCAATAAAGGATGATTTTCATTTTCAATATATTTTCATTGAATTTCTGCAAGTAATCTAAGTTAGAGATTTCCATATCTGTTCAGCCAACAACCGAGTGTCACAATATACGCAACACAACACCATAGGGTCCATTTATAAATAGTTTGCATAGCTTATTCATCCAGAAAAACTGCAGATACATTCGTTTTGTGTGAGGTGACCAGCTGTTGGGAGAATGGGGG